>NC_088378.1:119902500-120202500 GCF_037993035.2 Macaca fascicularis | reverse complement strand
AGAGAAGAAAGTATTGATCACTTAGTCTACTAACTGCTGAGCTAACTACTTGACACGGTATGATAGACAGTTTCTAAAATGGCTCCCAATGATCTCCACCTCCTAATATTAATGTCCATGTTTCATTCCCCCTTTGAGAGTGGGCTGGACCTAGTGACCTACTCTAACAAATACAAATGTAGCAGAAGTGTGGAATGGCATTTCTGAGGTTAGGTTACAAAGACTGTGACATCTGTCTTAGTTGCCCACTCTCAGTCTTGATTCTCACTTGCTCACTCAGATAAACTGAGCTTCCATGTTGTAAATAGCTCTGTGGAGAAACCCACATAGCAAGGAACTGAGGGTGGCTTCTGATCAACAGCCAGTGAGTAGTGGAGACACCCAGTCCAACGAATCTCCTACAGTCATGTGAGTGAATTTAGAAGTAGATCCTTCTTCAGTTGAGCCTTAAGACAGCTGTTGCCCCAGCCCATATCTCAATTGCAGTGCTACAAGAGATCCTGAGTGAGGGAAAGCAGCTAAAACATACGTGGGTACCTGACCTACAGAAACTGTTGTTTATAAATCACTAATTTTGGAGGTGGAGGTAATTTGTTATACAGCAGGAGATAATGAATACACATGGAGTATTTTAGTTAATGTTCCCAATAACCCTGTGTGGTAAGTGTCATTATATCTACTTTAGTGAGGAAACAGAGTGGTAGACCTGGAATATTAACCCAAAAGTGGGACTTTCCTCTCTAACACAGGACTGCATAACATAATGAAAAATAGGTAGCATGGCTTATAAAATGAACATTTGTAGCAATCTTATTCTGATTTTATGTTATTGTTATTATGTGGCCAGTTATGACCCCAGTGCCCCAAAAGGATTGAAGTAATTCATCTTAAGACAAACTCATAGTGCCGAATTTCATGGTCCTTAAAAGTCTTCATCTTCATTAAACCTATTTTGGGGGCCTAAACTGCAATTTCTTTTAAAAGTCCAGAGGGTATGGTAATCTTTCATTTCAAAAAGTGGTGGAAAATTTGTCACCTGATCGTTGAATGACCTCTGGTGGGTGAATCTAATTGATGATAAATGCAGCCCACTGTAAAATGTTTTCTAAAGTCTTGTCCTAGTGAAAATTTTTAACCTCAAAAACAACTAATACCTTGGCTCTTTTTTCTGGTAACTTTGAGACTCTTCTCTATGATCCAACTTCAGAAATACCCAAGAAAAAGAGATCTGAATTATCTGTGTGTGCAGCCAAGGTTAAATGTGCTAGAATCCACGTTTTTCTTCTAACCACTGTACTGAAGTATTTTCCAAAAAGCTATTTACATAGAAAATTGTAGTTGTTATATTTACAGAAAGGATTTTTATTTAAGAAATGTAAGAAAATAAACCTCTATTTGCTATGTGCAGCAGCTCCTTGGATGCTGGTGTCTGATGACCATCACACTAAGGTTTCCTCTGTAGATGATAAATGTTGATGCCAAACAAGGAGGGCATATGCGAATGCATATGTGTGTATGTGTGGATGTGGTGTGTGAGTGTAGGGTGTGTATGTATGTGTGTGTATTAACACTTATGTGCCTGTGCTCACCATATTCACTATTTTTGTAATCTCCAGTCTTGACAAATCAGTTTCTCTATCACCCTGTCTTATTCTTTACAGTTCTTCCCATATCACCCACAAAATCATTTTAAAAGTTAATACTGTATGGGGTCTTAGATAGACTATTTTCTTTCAAATACCATTTTACAAAAAATAAATGAGGTTCAGAAAGAATAGACTAGGGTACAGGACCAGAAATAATAAGCCAGCACTGTTCTGAGAGCTTAACTTGAATGAACTCATGTACTCTTCAACACAATACACAAATCAATAAATGTGACTCACCACCTAAACAGAACTACGAACAAAAACTGTATGATCTTCTCAATAGATCCAGGAAAAGCACTGAAGAAAATCCAACATTCCTTTATGATAGAAACCATTAACAAATGGGGCAAAGAAGGAACATACCTCAAAATAATAAGAGCCATATATGACAAACCCACAGCCAACATCATACTGAATAGGGAAAAGTTGAAAGCATTTCCCCCAAGAACTGGAACAAGACAAAGATTTCCATGTTACTAGTCCCATTCGACATGCTAGTGATACTAGTGGAAGTTCTAGTCAGTGCAATCAGATAAGAGAAATAAATAAAAACCATCCAAATTTTGGGGAAAAAAAGTCAAATTATCTCTGTTTGCTGATGACGTGAATGCTAGAAAACCTCAAAGACTCCTCCAGAGGATTCCTAGATTAGACAGACAACTTCAGTAACATCTTAGGATACAAAGGTAATATACAAAAATCAGTAGCATTTCTATATACCAATAGCATTCAAGCTGAGAACCAAGTGAATAACTGACTCCCATTTACAATAGCCACACACACACACACAAAAATACCTAGGAATACATTTAACCAAGGACGTGACAAATTTCTACAAGCAGAACTACAAAAGACTGATGAAAGAAATCATAGACAACACAAACAAATGGAAAATTCATCTGTTAGTATCCTTAAAATCATGATCTACAGATTGAACACAATTTCTATAAAATTACCAATGTCATTTTTCACAGAATTGGAAAAAACAATCCTAAAGTTCATATGGAACCAAGAAAAAGCCAAAATAACCAATGCATGCTTAAGTAGAAAGAACAAATCTGGAGGCATTATACTGCCACACTTCAAATTACACTACAAAGCTACAGTAATTAAAACAGCATAGTACTGGTACAAAAATAGACACATAGATCAATAAAACAGAATAGAGAACTCAGAAATAAAGCCGTATATCTATGCCAACTGATATTTGATAAAGTCAACAACAACAAAAAAATGGGGAAAGGACACCATATTCAATAAATGGTATAGAAAAAATTGGCTAGCCAAATGCAGAAAAATAAAACTGGACCCCTATCTCTCACTATATACAGAAATTAACTCAAGATAAATTAAAGATCTAAACATAAGATACAAAACTATGAAAATCATAGAAGAAAATCTAGAATAAACTCTTCTGGACATTGGCCTAGGCAAAGAATTTATAACAAAGACCCTAAAAGGAAATGCAACAAAAACAAAAACAAAAAAAACAGAAAAGACAAATGTGATTTAATTAAACTAAAAATATTATGCATAGCAAAATAAATAGCCAACTGAATTAACCATCAGCCTATGGAACTGGAGGAAATATTTGCAGATTATCCCTCTGACAAAGGACTAATTTGCAGAATCTGTAAGGAACTCACACAACTCAACAAGAAAAAGACAAACAACCTCATTAAAAACTGGGCAAAGGACATGAACAGACATTTCTCAAAAGAAGACATGCATGCAGACAAGAAACTTATTAAAAATATGCTGAACATCACTAATCGTCAGAGAAATGAAAATTAAAACCACACTGAGACCATCTCACACCAGTCACAATGGCTGTTACCAAGAAGTCAAAAAACAACAGATGTTGGCATGGATGTCGAGAAAAGTGAACACTTATACACTGTTGGTGGGAATGTAAATGAGTTTAACTCCTATGGAAAAGAGTATGGAGATACCTCAAAGAACTAAAAATAGAATTACCATTTAGCCCAGTAATCCCACTATTGAGTATCTACCCAAAGGAAAAGAAACCATTATATAAAAATACACCTGTACTTGTATGTTCATTGCAGCGCTACTTTTATTTATTTATTTATTTATTTATTTATTTTCTGAGACAGAGTCTTGCTCTGTCACCCAGGCTGGAGTGCAGTGGCACAAGCTCAGCTCACTGCAAGTTCCGCCTCCAGGGCTCAGGTGATCCTCCCTCCTCAGCCTCCTGAGTAGCTGGGACCACACGTGTGCCACTATGCCAGCTAATTTTTGTATTTTTTGTAGAGATAGGGTTTCACCATGTTACCCAAGCTGGTCTTAAATTCCTCAGCACAAGCAATCCACATGCCTTGGCCTTCCAAAGTGTTGGGATTATAGGCCTAAACTACTGCTGCCAGCCTGCAGCAATACTCACAATAGAAAAGTCATGGAACCAACCTAAGTGCCAAACAACAGTTAATTGGATAAAGAAATGGGATATATATACACACCATGGAATACTATTCAGTCATAAAAAAATGGAATTATGTCTTTTGCAGCAATATGGAAGGCCATTATCCTAAGCAAATGAACTCAGAAGCAGAAAATCAAGTATCACATGTTTTAACTTATAAGTCAGAGCTAAACAATAGGAACACATGGACATAAAATTGGGGATAACAGAACCTAGGGACTTCAAAAGCAGGGAGGGAGGAAGAGGGATGAGGGATGGAAAATTACTCATGGAGTACAGTATTCAACGTTTGGGTGATGGGTACCCCAAAAGCCCAACCCCCACCATTATGCAATATACCCATGTAATAAACAAGCATATGTACCCCTTTAATCTAAAATAAAAATAATAATTATGAAAAGAAAACTGAAGTTAGCCACATGTTCATACATATGCATTGTATTATATAAAAATTTAAACCCACCACTACAGTAGTTTGGTCTAAAGAAGAAAAAAAAAAGACAATATTATCAGGAGGCATCTTCATTAGTTTGCTAATGAAACTAATAATATTGCCTTTTTTTCCCCAATAACATGGAAGAAACATTCCATAAAGACGAGGAAACTAAGGAACAAAAGTATTAATTAGTTTGTAAAAAGTCACGCATGGTCTGAGATATGGAGCCAGGATAGATGGTTAGCGTCTGAATACGTGATTTCTAATCTCATGTGTATAACCTCTCCATTCAGAAACCATGCTGAAAAAACCATGCTAAAACGGTTTGGGTTTTGTGTTTTGTTTTGTTTTTTGGGTTTTTTTGTTTGTTTTTTACTAAATAAACTTCCTTTATGTAAATTCAGACAGGTCTGTAATCTTTAGTCCCAGGTATTGATTGTGTTTATTGAATCTTGAGGAGGATTCTGGATATTGGCCACCTACTTCTTTTCTAACTCAACAAGTTCATTTGATGGGTTCACAATTGTATATTACAGATAAGAGCTTTTGTAGAATACCAACTAAAATGTCAGTCTTAATACTTAACTGTATTCCATGTAGTATAAACATAGCTTATGTGTTTTCACCAAAGAAGTATACATGCTTTACCTGTGATATACAAAGCGCAATCTGCAAAATCTAAAATTGTACCACAAATGCCTTTGTAGACTAAGAAACACAATCATATACAGTTTAGCACTCCATTTTAAATTTCCATTTATCACTTTTCAAAAGTCTGAGAACAATAAACATCATTTGGAGAAAAAATGATTATTTCATTACGATGAAAGGAAACGTGATTCTAGTAACATACACTGTATATGCACATATCATTAATTCCTTTATTTGTGTTCCCCAAACTGACCTTTCTCCACATATTCTGGAGTTATCCATATCCAGGCTAAGATGTCATAAAGATAAACATTTGTTATTAGATCTCCTAATAGTTTATATACCAGTATCTCACTGCACAACTTGCTATGTAACAGAATTAAATAAGAGACAATTAGATTTTTCCTGAAAGCTGTCTAAGGACAGTGCAAAAAGAAAGCGTATCTTACTTAAGAGGCCAGAGGAACATATCATATCACTACATCACTTTTAGGTAAAATCTATGCAAGGACGCTATGAGTAACTCCTGTTAATTGCATTACTATTACTATAATTAATCTTAATTCTTTGATCAGAGGTTGAGATCAGAATTCACAGTTTGTGAGTTAATAATGTGTGAGTAGAAGAAAGAGGTCATCCATTAAGTTAGGAGTTGACACGTGTTTTCTCTAATGGGTCAGATACTAAATATTTTAATATTTGCAGTCCATCAGATCTCTGTTGCAATCACTCAACTCTGCCACTATAGCACAAAAACAGGCATAGACAGTATGTTAATAATGGGTGTGGTCATGTTCCAATAAAACTTTATTTGCAAATATAGGTGGTAGGCCATCTTGGGCTAGTTTGCTGACCTGGTGTTAAGGTTCACTATTAATTTCATTTTAACATGCATTTAGTAAGTTCATAAATTATGTAACACATGTATGGAATATAAGGAAAAATGTAGTGGTAGACAACTACACCCCACTCAATAATCATTTGTGGGGGGCTATACGCTGTGATACTGTGGGAGGTTATTAGGCAAAAAGCAATTGTAAAATCATATACAAAACAAAATAGTTTATCTTATTTATGCATTTCTTAGAGTGTCAGAAGACCTTAGATCTAAAAAATGGTTGGCAACCTGAAGAGAGTTAATCCTCCATTTAGCTATTTATTAGATATTGCGGAATGCTTGTGTGTCAGGCACTTTAGAAGAGTGAGGGAGATATGAATTAAACCTCATGGCATTGCAGAATACAGATGTACCAATGCCAAAACATGATGTTACAAATTCTAAAGATACTATGTGTCCCTGCTTTCTTGTAGACATTCTTCCCATTTTGCTGATGAAGAGAATGAGGTTCAGAGACATTTCCAATGTCATCTATTTAAGGAAGTTATTCTAGATTCTTCAAGTGTAAGGCAATTTTTTGTTTTTCGTTTTTTATTTTGTTTTTTGTTTGTTTGTTTGTTTTTTGGTTTTTGGTTTTTTTTGAGATGGTGTCTCCCTCTGTCGCCCAGGCTGGAGTGCAGTGGGCGATCACAGCTCACTGCAAGCTCCGCCTCCCGGGTTCACGCCATTCTCCTGCCTCAGTCTTCCCAGTATCTGGGACTACAGGCGCCCGCCACCACACCCGGCTAATGTGTGTGTGTGTGTGTGTGTGTGTGTGTGTGTGTGTGTGTGTGTGTGTGTAGTAGAGATGGGGTTTCATCGTGTTAGCCAGGATGATCTCGATCTCCTGACCTCTTGATCCGCCCGCCTCCGCCTCCCAAACTGCTGGGATTACAGGCGTCAGCCAGGGCGCCCGGCCGTGTAAGGCAGCTTTCTTACTGCCCCATACTACTTCTTTCCAGAATTATCTTCCTACCTCCCCTCTGACCTGCTCCAATCTGTGCTATATCATTCAAATCTGCAAAATGAGAATAATGATATTTAATCTTTTTCTACTTGCATTTTGAAATTGAAAGCTGTTTGTTCTGGAAATGCTTACCCCTTTACTATGCATGGTTTTTTTTTAATTCTTGTTGTTATTTTTATTGTGAAATTATTTACATATTGTTGGGGACAATAATCCCTAAACTTTGTCTTCATGATCAAGCCTTCACACCTGTTTATTCATTTCTAATCCCACATAAAGACATGAAGAGATGCATTTTGAATTGCCAGTATCTGCAATGCTCCCTGACTTTGCTGAAAAAAAGAGTAACCAGAACACCCTGATGCATTTTTCTTCATATATATTTGATTTAGACGCTTACTTTAATTTTTAAGCCTGTGGTTTAGGTAAAAATTATCAGCACACTTTTTGTAGTTTATTCATTTTTATGTCATTGAGTGATACTTTAGTGTTATAAGAGAAAAAGAAATAACTTGGAGTTAGGCACAAAAATGTGCCCTAAAAATAACAGGCAGCTTATTCTGTGGGTTGTAAGATTAAATCCCCTCCCCACTTCTTCCTCCTGGAATCTGAGAAACGGGCAGTTTGTAAGCCACTTGGTGGCCTTCAAAGCTATCACACTAGCTAAAAGACAATCCAGCTCATTTTACCTACCTATTGAAAAGGAAGTATTTATTTTTTAGTTGGAGAGGTAGGAAAGGATGGTGGGAAGTTCTAAAAACTCTCTTTCAACCTCTGACCTACAATCTACAGAGAGAAAAAGAAGCCCCCAGCCTACCATAAACAGTCAGGAAACCCCGAAGCTCTGATTTCCAGCTGTGAAACTCACTCCCACAAAGGCCTTGGAGCAAGACCTTACCTCTGCCAGAAGTCCCAAGGCCACTTCAGTCCCAACAACCTCAAAGAAGTAGAAAAAGATGAGAGAAGATGGTATCCATTCATTGGCTATTATAGTTTTCTCTCGTTGCCTGTTTTGGAAGTTTGATGTTCTCTTTCTCCGGCCATGGAAGCTGGATGTTCTTTTGGTCCATAGTCTCATTCTAAGTGTAGGAGAGTTGATGAACACTGGGATGCCCTTTGAAGAGTGTGGATGCAGAAAATACTAAAGTAATTCAAAGTGCAGCCCACATTGATTGCAAAGCCTTAAGCTGACCACAATCCCTTGTAGTGTGGCACATGTGATAAAAATGTAAAAAATGAAGGCAATTTATAAAAACTTATCCTCATGTTTGTTTGATTAAAATGTTAGATTAAGACTGAATGACTAGAAAACAGAAGCATTCGGGGCAGTTTTCACTTTTTGTTATTCTCAGCATATATCATTTGCTATAATAAAGGGCAAAATTGAATGGAATCGTATCATGATTTAATCTCAATCTTTAAGAAGAAAGGGGGACTAGGGTAGAAAGAGATTTTGTTTTGTTTTGTTTTCTTGTTTCAGTTTCTGAAACTCCTGTAATTATGTGCAATTACCTATTATGTCGGAAATTGGTTCTCAAAGATGTAGAACCTACTTTGTGTTCTTTTAAAAAAAAAACTGTACAAAATATGCAATTTAAGAAGGAAACAGTTTGAGTGTGGAGAAAAATGAGGCTACAGCTGTAGGATTTTGTTATGCTTTTAGTACCAAATCACAAAACCCATTAAATTATTTATCCTACAGGCAGGCGTTGTACTGCAAACGTTGAATACAATTGCAGATTCCAGGAAAAGAAATGTGTGCATTTTAATTGCCTCTGATTTAAACAACCTCTAATTTCATTAGTCTTAATTTTTTTCTTCAAAAAATAAAAGAGTTTATTTTTAGTCCTAGGATGCAAATGACACTAATATTTTTTCTTTCCTTTAAAGAAGCAGGCTATTGAGGATCAAGCCATACAGGAGCACATGTCCACATATACATGCAAGAAAGCTGCATACACATGCATAACACGTTCTCCCGTATATACAATCTGCAATATGCCCCCAAAGGATTCACGGTGCACCTACCATATTCTTTGCTCCTCGTACATGCATATAGATTGGCTTACTATATTTCACTTCCGTCATTTCTCCCGATACTATATTACAAATGAAGATATCCTCCAGGAGTCCTGCTTACAAAGCAGACTATTGTTCCCAGGCAAAGAAGACATATAAATTTATCAAGGGTTGGGTAGCATGGGAGTGAGGGGAAAGCTCTCTCATGTCATACTTTTGGGTTCATTTGAAAAATCTTGGCTTTGCCATCCTCTGTAATTAAAACTCTTCTGTCTTAAGATTTATCGGTGCAGTAGTGAACGCGTTTTCAAAATGTTTCTTTACAGCAGCTATTGGAAATCTCTAACTCTGCCTCAGGCAGGATGCTGCGGCTGCTGTACTTTTTGGGGTCTATTCTCCCCATGATAAATGAGCTTAACTTCAAAGATAAGTTACAACAACTCTCAGAGGGGAAACCCTTATTACTGTTAATATACGTTACTCTCTATCATTGCATTTCAAATACTGTTGCATGGAAAAGAAACCATACAAAATTGCTTAAGTCTTGCCTTGTCAATAGAGTCAGGGTATGCATATGTAGACTTTAACTGAAATATAGGATAATTATTTCTCCCAAGCTATAGTTACTTTTGCTGTGTGTGTAGCAAAATCAGTAAATTGGATAATATACAATCCAGTGTTGCCTCCTATACATATAAGCAACACTTGTAGTAATGGTGATAACAGTATTACTATCTTATTCAATCAATATCATGCAACTTGATAAAACTCAGAGATTTCTTAAAGTGAGATTTCACTCAAATGATACACAATCTCTAAAAGAATATTTGTGATTTGAATGTGATTTTGACTATTTCAGATTTAATAGCATATTTTTTCTTTCCAGAGCCCTTCTCATCTCCAGAAATGTTGTGCTCTAGCCATTTCCCTAAAAGTATGCTTTCTGAGGTTGTTTAAAGATGAATATTTAAAAGAAAAATTGACCCATCATTCCACTGTGCTCCTGCTCAGAGATTGTATTTGTTCTCCTGGCTGATGAATTTTTACTCCTCTTTCTGGCTTCTTAGCAGAGCAACATATAGATAGATGGATGTGTGCAGACTGAAGCCTGGTCCTTTATCCTTTGAAAGGGTTAAAGTGAAAAGGGGGCTTTTTGAAACTGGGGAGTCTGTAGGGTGGGGGTTTGAGGGAAGGAAAAAGGAGAAAGAAAAGGTTAGTGTTTTCTGTCCATTAAAGGGAGTATTCTGTTCTGAAACCAAATTGGTCATGCATTCCAGAAGCGTTTCCTGGTAGAGCGGAGTCTGACCGGAGCACCTGCCTTGCTATTGTACTGGGTCTGGGCTGCTGTCCTCCAGCCCTTTTCTTTATATGAGGCAGAATCTGTCACTTATTACAGACAGATTGCTCATGGGCCCAGAATGGCTGTGTGCCACTGAAGGGATAGGGGACAATACTGTGACCGCATGAATCACTGCCCAAGCCATCATGTACACACTGCTTTATTTTTCTTCTCTAAGCACTTAAAAAATAATGACGTGAAACCCTAATGACATCATGTTGAAGTCTACCAACAGATTAAACCATCTGAACCCAAGGTACAGATGGGTTAATATTCCAAACTGAAGAGTAAGAAAATACAAAGAAAGGGTGGACACTGGGTGCTCAGAGTTTCAGGAGCACAGAGGAAAAGAGGGTGTCGGTGGCCAGCATGCCGCAGGTGGAATCTATTAGCTCTGTAGCACCGGAGGTAAATAACCGGACTTGCTCTGTGGATCCTGGAAGGAATTCCCGGTGTCCCAGCTGTGTTTTTTTGTACCCCACAGAGTACCTCCCTGGATTTATGCCCTGGACAACCTCAGCACTGAGGAGGGACACCTTATCCAGAAATGATGTCATAGTTCTGCTACTGCATGCTTCAACTAGTTATTTTTTAAAGCATGTTGCTCAACAGGCACACACATTGTGAACATTTTTTTTTAAGTTGCATACTTTAAGGGATTAGTCGGTTTCTCTTTCATCTAGTCATTTTGTTTTCTTCTTCGTTCAAGAAGTGAGTAATGAACAGAAGATTAAAAACAACCAAGTTTTTTTTTTTTTTTTTTTGTATTGAATTCTTTTTAATGGGTGTACATCGAAGGGAACTTGCTGTGATAAAATCCAGTTGTGGAAGATTCACAATGCCCTGTGGCTATCTGTTCAGATTAATGAAAGGTGGCCTTTGTAACCAAATCTTCCAACCCTAGGGTCACTCTCTCTGGCCCTCTAGAACTATTAGACAGAAAGCCAGAGCTTAAATTTGCTGGTCTTTGGTATCTTTGCTGACATTTCTGGACAGATGTTAATTATAAGAAAAATGATAGTGGAAATGTAGATAGTATAGAAAATATCTATTAACTTAAATATCTATAAAATTAAAGATTTTTATTTATTTTTTTTTAGTTAAGAGATTTGCTTAGGAAGAGCACATGGCAAAGACTTACACAGAGCACCCCTACCCCCTTGTGGCACAATGGCACTTGTAAAATGGAAATTTCATCATCATTTTTAGAGCTTTTGAGACTTTTGAACTCAGAAGCACCTGAATTAGACCCCTTGAAGCACTGTCCTGTTGAAGATCAAAACACAGAAAGGTAGACAATTTCTCAGCTCTACAGAGAAGAAAAAAAGATCTGAGGTATTTTTCTCTTGAAATATTTTAGTTTTTATTTTTATTGTAGATTACAGCACATTAAAATATATGTCACCTATTTAATCACCAGGCAGCCTGGCTAAAGATAAGGCCCCATTATTTATTTCGCTGTTCTTAAATATTTATATTATCCTAATCAAAATAAATAAAAACTTCATCATTTATAAAAAGTTATTACAACTAATCTGATGCTCTCAATCCCTCTAGGGAGTAGTCTGTGGCTATTCTCATTTTGAAAATGAGAGCACGGGAGCTCAGAAATGTTAAGGGTCTTGCCTAAGTTGGCATCATGGTCAACAGAAGTATCCCAGGGGAACACAGCTGGTCAAGGGGGAAGCAAGACCTGAACCCCAGTTTTCAGAAACTAAGGCTAGGACTCTGTTGTATACCACCCATGCCTTTACAGAATTAACTGCACAAATTTGCACATTAATCTCTCATACATGGTCCTCCACACTGCCCTTATCTCCAGTGTCTTCATTCACTTCTCTGCCTAAACTCCTGTTCATATTTGGAAACTCAGATGAAATGCTATTTCCTCAATGAAGCCTTCTGTGATTCCCATAAACAATCATTCATTTTCCCTTCTATATTTCCTCTGCCTTTTGTTCATTCACCTATTTCAGCAGTTACCATGTTGCACTGGCATGATCATTTTATTCATTTATATCTCCCTCTAGACTGAGTTCTGTCAGAGAGAAATCTTGTCTTATTCATGCCTATATTTACTATGGTCCTGGCAATGTCAGCTATTAGGAGATGTTTGGGGATCCATACGTGTAAGTTGGGGCTCTATGCGAGAAGCTGAGTCACCCTTACTAAGCCTTTTGTCAGTAATGCTGACATCCGGCAACTCTAAAAGGGCCTTTCTGTGGAAAAGCTCCAGGAAAGATTCTTAGACGCTTCCTGGTTCTCCTTGTTTTTCTATCTTTTCTGTAGCAGACACCTATTACCCAGGATGCCTTTGGCTTCTATTCATTCATCCACACATTCATTCATTCATTCACACATTCATTCATTCATTCACACACTCATTCATTCATACATAAATTCATTAAACAAATATTGATTACTTGCTCCAGGGTAGGCACAATGCTAGGTCCTGGAAAGATAGATGGTAAAAAGATAAAGAGACAGCTTCTGATTCCAAGAAACTCAAAGGAAGATGGGAAAGATGGCAAGCAAATAAACATAATGATTGGGGTAAGCTGGGTCCTATGACTGTTCATGATTTTCTATGAAAGGTAATTCTAAGAGACAGGATGTAGGTGGAGGGATAAGCCCATAAAGTTTCCAGGAGGGGGTCATATCTGAGTAGCACTTTTACTCATTACTAGGCATCAACTAGAGAGAATAAGAGTGGAGCAAGGGGAGATGTGGCAATAGCACTGTAATCAGAAAGATTGCAGTGTGAAAGGGCCTAGAGATGCTGAGAGACCACAGCACATTCGAGGTATTGCAAGAAGTTCAATATGGCAGTTATTGGATTAAGGAGGAAGATAATGAATGATGATGCTGGTGAAGGTAGCAGGAAACCCACCATAAAGTACAAAGTCATACAAAAATATCATCCTCAAAATATGAAAGCAATAAGGAGAAAAGTTCACGTTGATAGAAGTATGAGGAATGCCAGAAAGGGCTAAACTTGGGGAAGAAACTGGGGAAAAAGAACAACAATGAATGTGAAGAAACAATTGGGATATTATATCAACTTGAATAACGATCCAGGTAATAATTGGTCATGAAAGAAATGAGAGCACGGGTGCCCTCAAGCATATTTATAAGATTTAATTCTATATAGGGGATTGAGAGGAAGAGCCTGAAAAAAAATGCTAGCAGAAGAAATAAACTTAGAAGTAGAAGAGAGAAATTAGTAGATAACTGACCACTCAAAATAAGCATGCAAACCAAACTTTCAAGACATACAAAAAATCAAGCACTAAAAACAAAATTAAATTCAGATTAATTCACTTAATAGAGAATTCTGACAAAGACTATAAATATGTCTGTCTATGATTTTTAAAGGGATTAAAGTATAACACCCATTTAAAAATAATAAAATGAACCAGAAATAGATAAAAGTGAAACTAAAACACATATAAAAAGGGACCAGTTGGAAAACTTACAAATAAAAAATATAGTCAATGAAATAAAAAATAAAATTCAATAGATAAAAATATACTCTGGATTAGAATCATTGATGAAGGCATAAATGTATTGAATTATTAACCAAGAACCCAGCATCAAGGGATAATGAGATAAAAATATGAAAAAGTAGATTAATGTTTACTGAGGAAAGACTGAATGGATCCACAAGTATCTAATAAGACTTCCCATAGAAGAAAATACAGGGAATGGCAGAGAAGTAATAAATATCACAAAATTTTCCAAAATTAGAGAAAAATAAAAAATGTATGCCAAATCACCAAATAGGATAAATAACAATAAAGCTGCATCTAGAAACTTCTTTGTGAAAGCATAGTCCATCAAAAACAAGGGAAAACACTCAAAAGCTATCAGGAGGAAAGATAAATTAACAGAAAAAATTTAGATTAACTGTACACTTCCTATAAGCAACAATAAATGCCAAAGCCAATGGAACAACACCTTCAAAGCACTGAGGGAAAATAATTGCCAACCAATATTCTATATCCAGGTATATTTCCATGTAATCTCAAGGACAAAATAAAACATTTAGAAACATACAGAACCAGAAGAGTTTACACAAAACTCACTAAACTCCATTAGACGATGTTTTTAAGCATGAAGAAAAGTGAATTCTGGAGGAAGGAAAAAGGTAATAACAATAACAGCTAATAATTATTTACTTTCTGCTGGGCACAGTTCTGAGTGACTACATCATTAGCTCATTTGGTCCCAATAACAACCCAATAAAATAGAGACTACTGTGAGGTTCATTTTACAACTGAGAAGATATATGTCATGAGAAAGACAAAGAACTTCCTCACAGCTAAGAACTGGTAGATCTGAGGACTGAACCTCAGCAGACTGGCTCTAGGACACGCATGTTTTATCACTACGTATTCTACCCCAATAGAAGAAACAAACACGAACCGAGAACTTGATGAAACATATTGCTAAATGTAATTATCAGGTGTAAAAATAACTATTTTTATTATTTATAAAAATGTTAATAGAAGTCCTCCAATAAAAGGCATAGAAGTGAAGACAGAACAGTTCTTGCTACATAGGGCAGTAGTTAGATACAGAAAGAAAAATTGACTTCAATATTTATATGCTGAAGGGTTGAGTTCTATGAGGGGGAACGGTAGAAGTGGAGGGGAGAATGTGGATAAACAAGCTTTCAGAGGTAGCAAAAGGACCCCAGACCCAAGGCCTGGGAAACCTTCTTATTAATAGGTAATACCTCCACCCTCTGATTTCTTACAATCTTTAGAATCTTAATCACACACATTAGCAGGTAATTATAGACTGAAATTATTTTGTTTGTTCCATACATATTATCATCCTGTTGCCCGCTCAAATAAACTGACCTACTTGAGGTAAAAAGTTGCATTTTATAGCTCCTTTATCCCCTTCAAGTAGCTGGCACAGTTCAGAAAATTTAAAAAGTAAATTATTATAATTGAATGATTGATCCATTATGAGGTTGTAATCCATTTGATAGGAATTATTAATACATGATTATCTATATGTTAGGTATCTCAAATAAAAGAGCAATATTTTAAGTTATTTATATTTTCATAGACTTTATATATTTTTCAAGAAGCTTAAATCATTTAATTACATAAATAGTAGAAACCTTGGAAACGCTGTTGTTGGGTTCATGTCACTATTCTTAACTCTTTGGGAGTAAAGTATCTACTTCCACTGATAAATGTCTCTATGAGCTATAAAAATATATAGTAGAAATTGCTTAAGAAGTAGCATGTCTCATTCTTGGACATTCTCTCAGCCCTGAACAGCTTCCACTAACTTGATATGAACCTAAATTTGAAGATCCCAGAAATGAGCCTTTGTAGAAAATCCCCCCCCCCCTTTAAGAAGAGGGTAGGCATTTCTCTCAGTTGAATCTCTTAGAAAATATTTTGAGAATTGTTCTAAGCTAAGAGTCTCTTATTACCCACTCTACATTCCACCAGATATATAAGCTGTTTTCAAACATTTAGTCAGTCCTACAATACCACTGTTGAGTTTGAGGTCAAGATAATCTTCTCTCGATGATTTAGTTGAAATCCCAAGGTTCCTCTCTCCTTTACTAACTTTAGCAAGATTACCTCTAGGCAGGATCTAATCATAAGGTCTCCAAGATCTCTTTGGGATCTGCTGGGCATAGTGATCCCAAAGGATTATTTTTCTTTCTTTCTTTCTTTTTTCCTATTCTTCTCTGATGCCTTGGACCTGCTTGGGGTTGCTCAGCTTACAGGAGCCCTGCTGACCATCTCTGGCTCCATTGCCCATGGCAAGAAAACTGCTTCCTTAACTTTCTCCAAACCTCTCTGTAAGATATCCAATCTAACACACCAGGGGAGCTCAGGTAGGGGTTAGTGGCTAAAAGGACCACTGATCTTCTTCAGAACTAAAAAGTTTCTGTAAACAGTCCACACGCCCTCCAAGAACACCCTGCAGCTTCTGCTGGCACTTCTTGAGAAGTGCTGTGGCTAGTGAAATGCCCCACGAGACCCACTAGCATTTCCAGATACCCACTGGTGAAGTGCCCCCAAGGAACTCTCAGACTCCGGGAAACAATTATCTTCACCCCTCTAGAATGTCCATGGACTTTGCTAGCACCTTCTAAAAGTGCCCTGTGGGCTCTTCTGTCTTCATTTTTCCAGGATCGCACTGTGCTTAATCGACTACCCTGCCCACTGCATCAATTTGTCAGGAGCTCAGCTGAGCTGAAGAGAGCTGAGCTGCCAGGTGTTGGAGTAGCTGATTAAAATAAAAAGCCAAAATGGAATTAACAGGAAAGCCTTTAATCACCTTCTGCCATAGTATGAAAAAGAGGCTAAACAAGAGGAAATGTCAACTCTCTTCTATTCTATTTTCTCCCCCACAGAATGGCACCAGTCAAAGGTCGGGTGAATCAGCAAAGCCAGGGAAGTTCCAAACAAAGAGATCCTGCAGTGTTATGAACCTGGGTCAGGGTGGGTCAAAGGCAGAGATGACAAAAGGGAAAAGACTAGGAGTGGGAAAGTATTGAGTACTGCATTGAAGTGGAGAAAAGTAGCTTCAAACCTACCCCACCCTCTTTAAAGTCCCATAAGGAGATCTTGGCAGAGAGGCCTGAGAAAGGCCTTGACCAAAAGCCCCATTAGAGGCCTCTGAATGAAGGCACCTGAGCTAGGAATGCAGCTATGCCCAAGCGCATGGCTAGTCAGGAGGACCTGAGTCCTTGACTGTAGCTGTCCTCGGAGGCTGCAGCCCATCAAGCCTGTTGTGAGGAGAGCAGCTTTCCCCATGAGCCCTATCAGGTAAAGCCTTTATTATTACCAACAGTTGGGCCTGAAAATTCATGCAGAAGTTTGTGGCCAGGAGCCAGACTCCCCATCTAGCACACTTTCCTCTCCATGTGAACCTGGTGAATTTATTATCACCATCATCTTCCTTTCTCTCTGACCCCTATCCCAGCAACTGGCCGATGCTGAGCCAATTAGGGTACTTTATTTTCCATTCTCATCCTTCAGCCTGGTCTAAAGGATGGAAGTGGAGTCAAAGTTTAGTAAATGTGAGTGTTTGCTCAGGATGTTAAAAATTAGTATTGATGAGAGTAATAGTTAGCTCTGCCTTTTAGGTCGTGAGGTCCTGGTGTTGCCAGAGTCATCTGCCATCTTCCCTGCTCTTGCAGAAAGCCTGCCTGACAACAAAGCCCACGTAGTGAGAAGGCAAGCCGATTGACGGGGAGAACTAAAGCTCAGGTTGAACAGCCCCTGAACTTTTCAGTTATACCAACCCAGAATCTCCTTTCATCTTGTTTAGGGAGACTGGGGTGAGTGTCTGTCACTTAAAGCTAACTATCTTGATTAATACTTTTCTATTTCAGTAGTCATTTCAACTATCAATATCCCCTTCACACTTCTACCCCAACCTCACATCCAAACATCACTACACATACCAGCCTCCCAATTCATTCCAAATGCTAGACCTGTGATCACATATTCTAAGACTCACTGTAACTCTGCCTCTAACCAGTTCAGACTAAGCCATCTATCTACTTATCATGTTAAATATTAGCTTCAAAACCTAGAGGAATATAGACTCAATTATGCTTTTGGAGTGGGAAGACCTTTTGGACGGAGTAGTAGAAGCTTTTCCTAGTGCGCCTAAAATCACAAGAGAAGGGAAACTAGGATCTGTCATTTTATTTTTAGAAAACATCTGCCTATCGGTTATTTTTATTTTCATAAAAACCCTTTGAAATAGACAGGTTTTAATATGTGATTCAAAAGAGAATTTTTGCATAAAATTGGCATTTATAAAGTGAGTGTACATACACCCAACAAATAAGTGACAAGGTTGACTTGCATTTTATTTCATTAAGTCACAGGACTATGACATACTAGTGCATATTAAACCATGAAGGTGTGAGGATTATAGGAAATGATGAGCTTACAATCACTAGGTTCCTTTTGAATGAAAAGCCACTTGCAGATTCTGCAGATTCAAGTTTTCCACTTAATCAATTTTGCTGGATTGTTGAGATACAATAATTTTCTAAATCAATCTAATATTTCTTACATAATTTTTAAGCAAATGCTTAGTTGATTTTTTATCTCTTTAGGGAAATGCTTTCAAATTAGGAATACCTTTATCAAATATATAATGTATGGTTAGCTGTAGAAAAAATAAAAAATGTTACACATGTGCTATTAATAAAGTTGATAGTCACTATCTGAGATTGTGGGCTGTATATTTTTCTCATGTAAATAATAAAATTCCATTTGACTAACAAGGGGAGTCCCAGGGACATTCACAAGAATCCTTGTATGTTAGGACATTGACTCGAGCTAAAGAGCCCACTTTTTCAAGCGATAGTTGAGGACACCAAATAGTTTGACGGGCCTATCTCTTTCTCCTGCTTTCTGACCCAGTTATTCAGTAAAAACAGTTTCCATCTGGCACAAGACAATCTGAGAGTTCTTCTTCATAAGGATGCTGCTATTCCCTGGAGCCACTTCCCCTAGGTCCAATAAAGGGAGCCTCCCCTTGAAGCTCTGGGGTTATAACCATGCTAACTCCATGTTCTAAATGCCTACAGAAAATCTTTTCTGACAAGTGTAATTAAAGACAGGGAGTTTAGAAACTGTACCTGAAATTTGTGATTGTAGAACTACTAACATTATTTCATGTACAGTTAAGTAATATTTATTGAATATATTACTTATCAAATTTATTTTGAGTCCTGAATGATTTTTCCTCTAACATCGATTGCTATTCTATGGAACTAGTGGAAAGTGGAAAAACCATGTTCAGATAAATGGAGTAATAGATGTGCTCTATGAGCCACCTGCCCCGATGCTTCATCCTATTTAATTCTCACAGCAACCTATGAGGTTGATACTTTCATCATGCAAATTTTACAACTGAAGAAACTGAGTCATAGGGAGTTTTAATATTGTGCAAAGTCACACAGCGTGGTTGTGCTTGGCCATGCTTGGCTGCAGATCCAGGAAGTCCAACTCTATGGATCACATTCTTAATTACTATACCATATGGCCTCTATTTAATATTTCCTGACTTCTGATTGTGCATTGTACACTCACCATGATGACCATATGTAATTGCTTGAATAGAAATCACTTTACAGTTTTGGAAATTTGCACAGAGCTTCTGCAGAGATTGATGGCCAGGCCATTGCTAACTTTCAGTGTGACCTCAAGTATCATTTCCAGGGTCTCAGTATCCTGCTCTGTAAAATGGCCATAGAAAGAAGCAGTGCCTCACAGGAAGGATAATGACACAGTGAATTAGGTTAGCTGGTCTCATAAGCTTCTCTCTGGGAGTACACCAGATGCTTGTGGAAGTTGAATGGTTCCTTCAATCAGTTAAAACAACTGGGGGCATTCTGGGTCCTATGCTCTAAATGTTCAACTTGTGGGCTAGAAGCCCCAAAACCTGTCCATTTCAGGTAGCACTGAAAGACTCCTTCCCTCCCGGCTTCCATGGTTTATGTAGTGAGATACCAATTCCTCAGCAAGAAAGCTCACTCTTAATAAGTGTTTTTTCTTTTTTTGGTAACTTCTTAAAGGTTAAAATGGTCTAACAGAAAATCAAGTTCATGTTATGATCCGCTGGTTTTACTGTGTCTTTAACTCATAGTTTTTAATACTGCAACACATTTTATACTTTATTCATCCACTCATTCATAAAATATGTGCTGAGAATATACCATGTGCGTGGAACTGTGATGGTTAATGTGAGATACTAAGACCACTGGTTTGTGGGAATTTGGTAGAGAGAGAAAGTATAATTTCTTATTTTGCAGAAGTTATTAGACATCCAGTGTATGTCTTATTTTTAAAGGGAGGGAAGGGTACTTACAGTTATTGAAAAACTACCATGAGTTAGCCATGCTGGTAGGTCCTCTATAAACACCTGATCCCCACTTTAATCTTTTGAAATTCATATTATTTTTCCATTTTTATGTATTATGTACAAATAAAATGAAAGCTCAAGAAATTAAGATGGCAGTTCCACGTTCACACAGCTAGGGAGGTGTGCAGGCTGGCTCCAAAAGCCCATTTTCCTTTCACTAACCTAGTCTCCTCTTCATTACAGTATATCAGAGGATAGATTATAATAATTATTGGGAAGAGCCAATGAGGAAGTAATGACTCTGAACCCTAATCCATAAAACCTGTGATTGTTAGAGAGCACCTATAGGAAAATGGGCTGCAAAATAGCCCTGCTTAACTCTCCCCATACAGATGCATGTATTAGAATGGAGCATTGTATCTGAATTGTCTTCCCAGTCCAAATTAAAAGGATAGGTGTTGGGAGTTGCCTGAAAGATAGATAATCATGTTAGAGAGGAATGGGAAGAATGAGATGAGAAAATTGTGATTAAATTTAGGAAAACAATCAGATGTTTAGACTTAGGAAGACTTGGGGGTTTATCCACAGAACATTGTCAAACATAGCACATATTCTCCAGAACATTTCAGCCAGGGACAAAAATGAAGCCATAGTAATTTTATCTCTGTGGTTATCATATGCATTGGATACAGGGGAACAACAGCTCCACTGTTTCTAGAAGGTGCATTGAGATATCTTACCCTTATTATTAGAAGCCCTCCTTAAGAACTTTCAGTCTCCATTGATTGCAAGGGATCCACCCTCCCTGAAGCCTCATCAGGTTGCCTCCCCTCAACTCCCTGTGCACCCCCTCATAGCCAGGCTGCTTTCTGCGACTCTTTCTCAGGCGGAACCTCGAGAACAACTAACCCAGCAATAGGGAAGTGAGTCTGGCCCTTGATTCCTGAAGACACAGCGTCCAGGGGTTGAGAGACTTCTAAGAAATGTATCTAGCTGTGCCCAAGATTGTACTGTGAACTTCTTTAGTTTGTGTTTGACAAACAATTGCATGTGTTTTGGGGGAACCTAACGGTCATGGTGAACACCAATATCAAAGCGAATTTCAGAACCCTGAAAGTCAACAGTGACTAGGCATGTGGTGTTTGTCTCTATAATGGTAGACATTAACTCCTCAAAGACAGGGCCCGTGTCCTCTCTGTCTTTGTCTGCCCATGACCCAGCACCTGATCATAACATGTGCCCAATTAATGTTGAGCAGTAATGAAGTACAAGAATGTTTCCCAAGACACTTTCTCTGAAGCCTGCATTGCTTGTCAGTAATCAACACTGTACATCTCTACTTACAATAATATTCCTCTTGTTGATTTTCCTAGTCATGAGTGGGATCTCCTTTTCATCATTTGGTAGTTGACTTTCCAAAGACCCACTCTCGTATGGGTAGCATTTGGAACTCAGAGTATGCTCTGGGAACATTTCATTCATTGCATCATGAGGGGCTAATGCAATTCAGAATGAGATTTAGAAGGGGAGCTGCATGTATGCAGAGTCCATATTCCCAAAATTCTTCATCCCAAGGCCAGCCAAGTCAGGTGAAGACAAAAATGGAGAGGGGACATGATATATTACATGTAATGGTTTTGTCAAAGCTCTAAGAGAAAAGACTGTCTAATGGAGAAACCAACAGTCAGTAACTCTGGGGAAAGATTTGACTTATTAGACTCCTGGACAAAACACCTTCCATAGGGTAACATTTCAACTCTTCCTTTTTTGTAAACAGTAATTGGTTATAACAGAAAACTACAAGTTCTGACAGCTGAACGTAGGGCTTGACTCACTGGGTCAGGTCAGCTGCAGTTGCCACAAGTTGCCCCACAAATTGTGCCTGGGACAACTATGGAACTTGCCATTTTATTCTAATGTTTGCTATTGTTCCCCTGAGATACCAGATTCTTTTCACAGCCCTAGGCAAGTGGGAATCCCCAATATTACATGAGTTAAAATTCTAACTGAGATCTCTGTTTTTAAACTAGCCTGGTTAATACTTGGCATGTGGCAGTGTTTGGATGCTGCCTTCTGAGAGTGAGTTTCCAAGAGCACCCCAGGCACACTCTACAGAAGTATTTGTGCTAAATTCACAATGATTTTTTTTTTCTTTAAAGTCCAGTGTACATCTGTTTGCCCCATGAGTCCACTCATAAAACAAGAATAGAATTAACAGTTTGTGAGGATTCTTAGGGACTTTATACGTTTGTGAAAATGAAACTAATTCAACCTAACTCCAATATAAGAGCTGCTGCATGCCGCGCACAGCACCCTGCAACCCAGTGGGTTCTGCTAACTGTTGTTGACTGACTGATAAACAAGTTCCAGATTTCTAATTGGCCATAGCTTCCCTGGCTGCTCTGATGATATATTGCTTTGGGTGCAAGATTCAGCCTGTATCACTCAGAAATAAGCAAAATTAAACTAAACTAAACTAATTATTTTGCATAGAAAAGAAAACATCTAATATTTGAACCCCGACTAATACCTAACCTCCTCTTCTTTCTGGGTAACCCTCAGTCTGAGGCCCTTAGAAGATGCAACTAGACCTCATGAGGACATGTGAATAGTGTGAAGCCAGAGGAAGTACTCAGGAGCCACCTGTGGAGTCAGGGGAGGACAAATGCAGTTCAGTACAAAGGCAAGCACTCCAGCTCAATAAACACTTATCTAGCAACTTTGTAGCTAACTGTACAGTGGAAATGTGAAGACAAAAAGCACTCTTCCTGTTCAGAACCTCCCAGTCCAATGAGGTATTAGATAAATAATTATAGCACTATGTGATAAGTGCTATTTGAGAGGTTACATAAAGGGAAACACCTTGGAGAGTCACCAAATACCTGGAGGAGTTTGGAATCAGGGAACCTTTCCTGAGCTGAGATTTGAAGAATGAATAGAAAGGATTCTGCTGAAGATGGTGGTAGGGGCCAAGTCCAGGGGGATGCAGGGGTGAGCCCAAGGGAAGGCCAGAAGGGTGAGAATGGCTTTACATTGGCTAACGTCTATGTGCACGGAACTATGCAGGTTGCAAAGGGCCTTCACTGAAGTATTTCATTTGACTTTCTCGCAAACTGGTGAGGCTATGTAGTGAACAGGATGCTCTCTGGGTCAGCTGTAGCCACTTCCTCTTTTGAACAGAGATGAAACTGGTTGACTCCCTCTGTCTTCACCTACTCAGACTCTCTGTAGTATTTAGAATGGCCTGTCACTACTCTTATTGAAACTCTCCTCTCTTGGTCACTGCAGCACCCCTCTTTCCAGATTTCTCCCCTCTGTCAGATTTGCCATCTTGTTTCCCTTGTGGGCTATTCAAGCTTTATACGGCTCTTGGGGCTAGCGTGTCCCCGCAGATCTGTTCAGAACTTTTTCTTTATCTGCAATTTGTTCCTAGGTGGTCCCATCCGGAGCTACATTTTTAATAGACTTTATTTTATAGAACATGGATTATATCTTTTAATATTATCTTCTGATTGATGAATTCTGAGTCTATTTCCAGCCTGACCACTTCCAGATTCCATGTTTGTATATCCTGCTGCAGATTACACATCTCTGCTTAGACCTCAAGCCTCACATGCCAAAACAGAATTATTTATTGCCTTCCACTCTTCAATGTGTGCCTCCCATAGTCTCCCCCATTTCAATAAATAGCACTACTAACCACTCAGTTGCTTACATAAAAAACTAGGAGTCATCCTCAATTTCTATCTTTCCTTCATATTCTACTTCCCAGCCAAAAACAATTTCAGTTGTCTAACTTTCGAAGTAAATCTCCATTTTAATTATTGCTTACCCCTTCACTTCTTCTTCTTTTTTTTTTTTTGTTTTTTCTTTCTTTTTTTCTTTTTTCAGATGGAGTCTTGCTCTGTCGCCCAGGCTGGAGTTAAGTGGCGTGATCTCAGCTCACTGCAACCTTCACCTCCCATTACCCCCTCAGCTTCTAAAACCCTAGTTGAAGACCCATCATTTCCTATTTGAACCACTGCAATATCTTCTTAACACGTTTTCATTCTTGATCCTTCAAGTCTTTTCTCATGTTTTATTCATTTTTACAAAGCAAAGTCAAATAAAATTTTCCTTTCTTAAACTACTCAATGGCTTCACATTGCAGTGAAAATAAAACCTAAGTTATTTTTCATAGCCTGCAAACCCCATCGCATGCCATCTCCTTCTCTGCCTCATCCCATTCACCCTCCTCTCAATATTCTTAATATTCCAGAGCCGCTGATATTTCTTCTCTTCTTTAGTCATAACAAGTCAGGGCCTCATATTCAACTGTTCCTTCTGCTTAGAATGCCCTTTAAGAACCAGCAATGCTGTCTCCCTCCTTCGTGTTTCAGTTCAAATTCTTCCCTCTCAGAGTGCCATTCTCTGAAAATTTGAGGCGCAGGGGTCACAACCACCCCCACTCTCCTCTTTATGTATGACCCTTTTTTACTTTCTTCATATATTGTATTGCTATCTGAAATTATCTTGGTGATTTAGTTGTCTACTGCTTATTGTCTCTTCCCAACTGACTGGAAGGTAGGGACTTTGTGGGCTTACCTCTGGATCCCTAATGCCTAGAATAGAGCATGACACATAGCAAGGACCAAATAAATATTTGCAGGTGACCATGTGAATGTCTGAACCAAGAGCAGTTAGCTGTGAGGGACTCCAGGTGAGAGCTCTGCCCAGCCAAGATTGTTGTCATTAGATTGTGAAAGGCTAGATGCATCAAATCAGCTCTCTCAAGCATTGTGAACTAGAGACACAAAGTGAGGCAGTCAGTAGCAGCAGGGGCAATAGAAGCAGAGACAGAAGTGATGTGTCACAACACTGGTGGCCTGTGAGAGTGGAGATGAATGGCAATGGATTGCTGAGGAGATAGCAAAATAACCAGATTGCCAAAATGCTGCAGAGCTTGGTGTCTCTTTTGATTTGCTGGAAATCCTCACTCTACAGCTTCTGAGATTGTTTTCCATTCTTCCTTACTTCCTCATTAACCTAGTTAGCCTGAATATGCCTCTCTGTCCCTCCCACTTTACAAGAGTCTAACTAACAGAAATAAATTTTTTTTAAATATATTCACTTTAGCTAAAAATATGCAGGTACACAGAAGAACTAAGTAACTTACCCAAGATTACAGAGCTGGTCATTGCTGAGTCCAAGCTTAAACTTTTCCACTATTGTAATCACCGGATGGGTTCATCTTGCCTGTGGCCCAGAAAAGTCAGTTTACTGAGACAGCATTTTGGCAGTAGAGAAAAAGTTTAATAAAGATAGAACTGGCCAAATGGGAGACCAGAGTTTGATTATTACTAAAATCAGCCTCCCAAAAATTTTAAAGGCTAGGATTTTTTAAGGATGGTTTACCAGGTAGGGGGCTAGTGAATGGGGAATACTAATCAGTCAGATTGAAGATAAAATCGGAAGGAGTGGAAGCTGTCCTCTTTTGCTGAATCAGTTCCTGGGTAGAGGTCACAAAACCGGATGAGCCAGTTTACTGATCTGAGTGGCACCGGTTGGTCCATCCAAATGCAGGATCTGAAAAATACCTCGAAAACCAATTGTAGGTTTTATAATAGTAATGTTATCTATAGAAGCAACTGGGGAGGTTAGGAATCTTATGGCCTCTGGCTGCATGACTCCTGAGCCATAATTTCTAATCTTGTGGCTAATTCGTTAGTTTTACAAAGGAAATCTGGTCCCCAAGCAATGAGAGAATTTGTTTTGGGGAAGGGGCTGTTATCGTCTTTGTTTCAAAGTTACACTATAAACTAAATTCCTCTGGTAGTTACCTTGGCCTATTCCTAGGAATGAGTAAGGGCAGGTTGGAGGTTAGAAGCAAAATGGAGTTAGTTAGGTCAGATCTCTTTCACTGTTGTAATTTTTGTAAAGGCAGTTTCACTATGTTGGTCACCTAATTTTATCTTCACAACTGACCTAAGAAGTAGGAAATAATTTGACTACCTTGAGATAAAATCTCTATCCCTCAGAAAATGCACCTAGAGGCTGGATCACTAGTTATAGGGAATGCCACAGTGGAGTTTCAAGACTTAGATTCATGGAGACTGAGATAATTGGCCTCTTACAAATTTAAACCCTGAGACTCCATGGTGTAATATTAGAGGATAGGGAAAGCATGGTGGGTTTTCTTCTATATCTCACAGTGGGTTTTCTTCTTGTCCACAGTGCTTGGGGACTCACATTAATTTGGAGATGTTGGTATGGTAATTTCTCTTCCAGAACTTAGGATACCAAACATTCTCCTCATTAAACTTCTGCTGGTGTCTTAGGTCCAAAGGTTTCTTTGTCATTTGGATTTTCTGCTGCCACTCTCCCGGTCATTGAAACTATGAATTTCTGGGCCACGATGCCGTTAGTAACCAAGATAAATCATAGCACCTGGGACATGCCTTCCTTACTGACAATGGAATAGTCCACTGGTAAGGATACAGCAGCTACAGTACTGTTAGCATCCCTCCTTGTGAATAAATTCTATGTTTTCATAGCGCAGTGACCTAGCACCAAAAGAAAGTGACTTGTCTTCACATATGCCAGTACCAGCCTGGAGTTTAACCCAGTACCTTAAAACTTAGTGTTGTTCTATTCACCTTTCTCAGAAAGAATAAACCATGTGTAAACTAATCTAGTGCTAACATTGTTCAAACATTCCCCATAGTGGAATAAAATATCCCTTTCACACTAAACTATATTCTTTAAAAGTCAAAAGAGTTGTTCCCAAGTAGTTTCTTCAATTAATCAATGAGAGTCATAGGCAAAATATTTGGGAATCTCGATGCTCTGTTTCACAGTACCCACCACTGACCGTGAAGGATCATGTTCTAGGGGTACCTCTGCCTTCTGTTATCTGGGAGGATCAATGATCTGTAGAGATTGGCATCCCACCAAATATGGCAAGGTGTCTGGAGAGTTGCCTTTTGCAAATCTTTAAATATGTAGGCATATATTACTGGCATCTTTTCGCAAAGTTCACATGCTAACCTGTGGAGGGCCCAGCAAGAGCCCATCACCAGGTAGGAGAAATCAGAGTGATAGGCCTGCTATTCTGTATTTCTCCTGAGACCTAAACAAAGACAAATTGGCTAACCAGGCTGTAGCTGAAATTACAGATCAGCTTCCTCATTGAGGTTGGGTACCTCACAGAGCTCTGTAAGAACTTTTTAACCTGAGTTAAAATATTCACAAAATGATTTTGAAGCCAGAGCACCTAAACCTGATAGAAACTAGTCCAGCCCTCAAAGAAACCAGGCAATAGAGCAATATAAACATAATTTTTAAAAGCCATAACATGGGCCTTGGTGCACTAAAATTGTATTTCAAGATGATGGTACTGTTAGATGCACTAGATTCTGTGTATTGGTAAGTGTATTTACTGGTCTAGATGGAAAGTTTTGGGTGGTATTTGGCCTGAGGGGACAATGAAAGGGACTTAGAATATCTGTCCTCCTGGCATTCTTTCCAGACTGTACATTAGTTCATTGACATATATTGATTCAGTGCCTCCACGTCATTAGCCAAAAAAGGAGCCAAATGTACCGTCCTCCCATCCTAACATGAACAGGAACACTAATATTCCTGCCCCCACCCCTCAGCATGTTAAAAAAAATGTTTCCCAGATAAGCACAGAGTGGAGGCCTTGAATGCTGTGCAGTAGTCATTCAGTGAAAAACCAAATTAACACTAATTATATTCTGGCTTGCTGTGGTGCAGACAGTGTGACTTCACAAGGGGAAATGGCATTTGTGGCACTAGGTGGCATCATTCTGACACATTTACAGACCATTAGCCAGCACTAATATCATTTCAAAGGGCTGGTGTCAGGACGGGTAGGGCACCCTGGGAGCACTTCGCTCAGCCCTGTGTGATCTGTGAGTGAAACTCCAGGCTCCCAAAGGAGGAGGGCTTGGGCAGGGGTTGGGCATCTACCACCTCCCTAAATGTAGGTCACTTGGAGCAGGTTGTGTCCTCAGGCATCTAAAACACTTTGGGAAACTTTTGTTTTTTTGACAGGAAGAACAGTCTTATCAGGAAATGCCCTTGCCTCACTCACTCACAGAAAGACCTAAGTTCTCCCTCAGGATCTGTGACTAGTGGTCTCACGGTCCAGACATTTTGGAGGTAAAAGTGGGAGTCGGTTTCTATAATTGGGGTTTCAGAATGAGACTTTTGAGCCTCAGCAAGGCTCTAGCATAGGGAAATAGGCAAGATGACCCAGTGAACTAAAAGAGATGCTAGACTGGTGGGAAATTCAGGGAACAGTCCTGAATTCAGAGCACTAAGGCTGGAGGCTCTCTCTAGAAGTTATCTAGCCTCTTGCCACTCTAAGTGTGATCTATGCACAAGTAGAAGGGTCACGGTTGGTTGGGTGGAGGGGGTTCTTTTAAAAATGCAAACTCTGGCCGCCCCAGCTTTTCTGAGTCAGAATCTAGATTTTAATACAATCCCCACATAATTCCTGGGCACATTAACACTTAAAAAGCACTAGTCTAGTCTACCCTAACTACAAGAATGCTTTTCAAAAGAGGACAATTGCCTTCTTTTCCCCCTCTCTTCTTCTTCTTTTTTTTTTTTTTTTTTTTTAAGAAATTTTCACTCTCTACTCTCAAAACCTTTTTTTGGATTCTGGACCAACCCTCCACCAAATTTTTCTCACATTCCCTTTCACTTGTACTCCATTTCGCCTCCTTTTTTTTTTTTTTTTTTTTTTTTTTTTTTTTTTTTTTCCTGTGTGTTCCTCCCTCCTTCCATACCTCCAGCACATATATTCTGCTCTTGTGGCCATCTGGATCCTGCCAAGAGAAGCCCTATTCTGAAGTTAAAGCAGTTAAAATAGGAAAAACACTCAACTTTGAGCACAAAAACCAAACTCAAGCCTCAGTTCTGCAGAGTCCTTTCATTTTCCTAGTAATACCCATTTTCCTGAATACAGATATGAAATGTAATAGTGTATGTAAAATAACTTTATGAGCTATAAAACATTAAAGATATGTCTAAGATCTTGTTCCCCACGGGGCTGTTTCTCAACACATGCTATTCATAAAGGGGGTAGTACAGCGTAAAATTTAAGAACATGGGCTCAGAGCAGATTGCCGGGGTCCAGATCCCACTTTGCCATTTTCTGGTGATCATGTTTGACTCAACTTCACCATTTGTAATAGGACCCACCTGTTACCATGATAGGGATGTCATAAAGAGTAAAATTTTATGCATATACCCAAACATTCCTTGTCCTATAATGTGAACTGTGATCACTTTTTGTCCATAAATGTCTGTAATATCCATAAATTTCAACTATGACTGATTACTACAAAGTGCAAGAAACTTTACATCTGAGAACTGTATGTACATTATCTCTAAGCAAAACACAGAGACATGGAATAAATGAACTTAGAACACAATCAGGGGGCATTTGAGGTGAGGATAAGAGGGAAAGAGAGAGATCCAGAGATACAAAGACATAGAATTTATGTCAGGCTAAGTAACAAGCAGAGCTAGAAAGACAAAAGGGTAGACTTCATATTACTCAAGAAACATAAGTGTTTGTGGGGGGGTTATCTCTGCAAGAAAATCACTATTTGTCACAGAAGAGAGCCAAAGTGGACTAAAGTCCTAAGACTCCTAAGACAGGTGCTTGATCTCCTGCCCAGATGTAATTGACATCATTGCACACAAAGGCTATTTCTATATATTAGATGAATATGTCATGGCATCATGCCCTTAAATAAAACAGCTCATATTATTAGGAAAATGATTTTTTGCAATACACTAAAAATTTGAAGATGCCCTGAAATGCACTTACCCTGGAACTCCAGAAAAATCTCTATATGCCTACATTTGAGGTCATTTTTCTTCTCTTTATGGAAGTTTCTAGTTACCAAGACAGAGCCCTGACCTTAATCGTTTCTCTGCAAGCCTCATAGCAGACCATGAGCACTCTGTGAAATATAGTTGTTCTCCTTTCCTGAAGCCCTGGAAATCCCCGTTCCAGCCATTGCTCTAGGCCCATCTCCCATTCAGCCATTGATTACAGCATCTCACATCCCTTTTTAGCTGTGGTCGTCTTTCGTAGGATCTTCTTCTGTCTAGTCATCTAGTCTTTTTTGGGGGAAGTGTTTGATGTTTGCCTGGATCATAACTTCTCAGAGAGCTGACTCTACCTCTGAAGCCTAGTATAACTCCAGGACTTCTGCTTTTTGGGGGTTAGGTCACCTCTTCCAAGTTCCTTGTGCACTTGCCCGTACTCCTGCCATCAGATTAAAGACTGTGTTCTTGAAAGATGGTCTCTTGTACAGTATCAGGTAGGATCCTGTTACTTCACAAATGCCCCAAGATTAATAGAATAGGATCAACAGGAAAGTGAAAATGATAATGACAATCAAAGTTAATCTTAAGGAGAATTATCAACCAAGTGAATTTTAAACTTTATCCTTCTCTCTTTTACAGAAATTTTCCTTCTCTTCCAAGGTTCTCTTGCTTTCTCCCAGTGTTCTCATTCTGTTTTATGTTAAGCACAACACCCCAGCATGCCACTCAACTCATCATTGGTCTGTATCAGCATCCAGAAATTCCACTGTTATGTATCCATTTCTTAAAGTAAGTATCTCTCAGAGGAGTCTCAGGAATGAAGTTATTAGTAAACAAGCGGGGGAGGTTAGGGAAAAAGGATCCAACACCTTAAAGTGCTTAAGATTTGATTGGATGAAACAAACTTCTACAATGTGAGGAAGTGCCTATTAGAACAAATTCTATCTAGTAGTGAGAGAATAAATGGGCTAGCTCATCACTACTGGATCCTTAGGAGGCTGCATTTTGCAATCAATGAGGCGTAATGAGAGATTCCAAGAATGCTCCATCCTGTCTTTGTTATTCGGAGATGTTAATTGAACTAGCAAGATCATTCCCAAAGTTCTCTAAAATGATTATACATATGAAACTCCATAGATTGATGTTGGAAGCCATTAAATGTTTCTCGAATCCAAAAGAGTCTAAAATTCCACTGAGAATTCAGTTACTAGCCTTGCCCACTGATACCAAGACGCTGGGTCCAGTGATATTAAAAAACACATAGAGAGTAGATAGAGAGTAATTTAGCAACATTTGCAGACACTTTCCTGTGGGAAAGGTGGTTCTTTGGTTTTAAAATAGTCTCCAATAGCTATTGATTACAAGCACACTCACACACACATTTCAAGGTATCAATGTGTTTTTTATTTCATTCAGGCATGTGCCCTCACTGTTTCTCTGCTATTCACCTCTCTGTCTCTGTCTCTTGAATTATTTAATGTTTTTTCTCAGTTAATCTAAATTAGAGCTGGTTCTTTTTTTAAGGGGGATGGGAGGAAACTAAAAATAGTCACTGAAGCCAGGATATATTACACCAACTGCTTTTGCCTCTGGTGGTTACTGGAGTTTCCTTTGTTGTCTTGTTTGATTGTTTCATTTATATGGCAGGTTAGACAGCAACAGACTTCTGTTATTGCCTTTTCTCAGTGGTGGATTTTTTAGGCTCAGATCCCCCTAAGGCAGCCACTCCCCATCCGCAGCTGGTGACAAGAGGTGCTGTTGCTCTCAGTACTTACACCTACTGGAGAAAGATCAACAGAGATGCTATTAAGTGACATAGAGTGTCTCCATTTTTAACTGTTTAGGCCTTTGTTGAGAGACACAGGGAAGGAGAAAAAATGAGAGAAAGAGACTTAGAAAGGATGAGAGAGATAGAACATTGAACAAGTTGCATCTTCCAAATTCTTTATGAATTACTTTTGCAGATGTGAGATTGCATTTTTCTTTGTTCCTGCCTTCCCACCACCAGCTTCCACCCTCTCCTTTAAAAATGTTCTGTTTTTTCCTATTTTTTCAATAGTCAGAAATAATTTCTTAAATCAGACGGTAATAGAAGTGTGTTAAAATGGAGAAGACAATTTTTAGGGAACATGGTTTTCACAATAGACTGAGAGTATGAGGATCAGTAATTCAGCACTTGGGGCTATTTTTTAAAGTTCTCCCAGGAAACTTTAGGTCATTAGCTACTTTCTAACTTTCCATTACTCTTTCAGCTAATATGGCCACAGAACATCATCCTTGGCATAAAACTGGGAATGGGGAGATTTATGGAGGAAAAGGAAGTGAAACTTTGTGAAATTAAACAGATTAGATGGCTCTGGTAATACTTAAGGCAATAAATTAGCACTGCGAATTGAGAGGAGACCCTAAAGAATCTTGGTCATTAGGAGAGGGTTTCTGCCCTCTTATCTTGTCTCCTTCAGGCATCTCAGCTGCCCCTTTATTTCCTTTTAGTTCATAGAGCAGAGAGCCAGGGGAAAGACCCTCCAGGTATTCACTGTTAAATTATTTGGTCTGTTTATTTTTCATTAAGGACATAAAACACCAGGTAAGGAAATGTAAGGTTAAGGACATCACCTAATCTTCAGAGGAACTTTAAGCCCAAGACGTCCTTGAGCGCTTTCTATGTGCATACACTGAAGTCTACACTACCACATGCCAAAAGAAAAATAAATAATTTTAAGAACGTGTTTTTTAAAAGGAAGGTGACCCTGGAGCCAGGTACCTGATTTTAAAACCATAACTGAGAAGACCTACTAAAGGAGATTACTAGAGAAAAACTGGAGACTTTCTCTCATAATAATAATGCAAGACTCCAGGTGCCTAAGAGCCCACGTTAATTCCTAAATAAGATCAAAGAGGCTGAGGTAGTCAGAGATGGCCTGCTTGTGGTGATCTTATAACTGGGAATTGAAAAATGAGTAGGATTTAGATAATTGTTATAGATAGAAGGCATTTTAAAATTTTCCCTTCCTTTCATAACCACAAACTTAGGAGTTAACCTTGGCTTTATCTTTTAGAAAATGCCCTGAGTTCTAGTTTTTTTCTCATTTGAATAAACCAGATGAATTTCAATAAATACATTGAACTTATCCTATGAACAAAAATAGTGAATACATGATGATGTCATAACAGAACATTAGCAGAAAAAAGGCCTTCGACATTCTGTGACTTCAGTCTCATTTCTCGATTAGTCTGTAATGGATGTTGCAGTATTTTAAAACTGTGAAACACATTCATGGAAACATATAATCTTGAGAAAAATATAACCATGAGTAATTTATAAACCATTGCATTGATTTTGCATGGAATAGAATAGGGGCTTTTCTTCGCCATGAGGCATTTTATTTGTAAATATGTATTACATCTCTAGAAAAAGAATCCCAGGATTTTCCCACCTGTGTTTTTGACTTGCTTCTTCATGGTCCATGATGACAGCTGTGGTTGTCAATACAATGAAACCAAACTGGTGGGATGGAAGCAGATTATTCTGCCATTTTTCTAGATTTTTAAGTTGGACATCAAATCTGGGGCTGATCACTCCACACTTGTGTGGCCTGCCTGTGAGGTTCACGACAATTTTCACAGCTCCGTGATCATCAATGATTTCAAATTTGCCAATGTTATCATGCTTCATCATCACAGTTAGAAACATGATGATGACTTTGGAGCATGGCCTAATAAACACCTAGCATTTGCCTCTCTTTTCAGCATTGTTGAAGCTCTGGAGAGCAACAGCCAGGATGTCCATGTGCACCATTGTGATGGTGTAGAAAGATGGCAGAAAGAGAACACAGGGACATTTTAAAAATAAAATCTATTTTATTCTAAGACAAAATAGGATTCAAAATTATATAATGAAGTACTTCTAATATAATAATAATATTTATTACATACAGAAGTAAAGTTTTACTTTTTCCCATTTAACAAATATATACAATTTAACTTACTATTTAATCATGTAAGAAAAAGCATTATTTATGTACAAATAATTTTTTTAATGTGTTGAATTTGAGAGGTATTCTTTGTATTAAAATATGGATTGAGAATTAACTATGTTTTGCAGCATCAGAATCTTAAAAAATACTATAATCATGTATTATTTGGAATTATTGAACTTCACACTAATTATTATTTTTTAAACTTTTGTTCTGCTTCTAAGGACAAGATAAGAGAAATCTAGGGGCTGCTATTTACATTGTGTCTCTACAAATAATGCATTTGGGTATGGGTAGTTTTTATTTGCGACAAATGAACAGCCAAATTGGCCATAATCATTACTATATTTCCCATATTCATTTGGAAGGACTGAAGACACAGTAACTTATTTTAAGAACCCTGATCAGGCCGGGCGCGGTGGCTCAAGCCTGTAATCCCAGCACTTTGGGAGGCCGAGGCGGGTGGATCACGAGGTCAGGAGATGAGACCATCCTGGCTAACATGGTGAAACCCCGTCTCTACTAAAAATACAAAAAACTAGCCGGGCGTGGTGGCGGGCGCCTGTAGTCCCAGCTACTCGGAGGCTGAGGCAGGAGAATGGTGTGAACCTGGGAGGCGGAGCTTGCAGTGAGCCGAGATCGCGCCACTGCACTCCAGCCTGGGTGACACAGGGAGACTCCGTCTCAAAAAAAAAAAAAAAAAAAAAAAAAGGACCCTGATCACGTGAGTACACCAGACAGGTTCTGTGGTGCCTTTGTAGAGAGCCAGCACAGTGTGATGCTTAGGAGAGGGACCCTGGAGCCAGGAACCTTAATTTAAACCCACCTTCCCTGTTTCCTTGCCTTCCTACCATGCAGCTTTCTAATTCTGTGACCTTTCCGCGCCTCAGGTTCCTCATCTGTAGAATGGGGATAACAACAGTGTCCATCCCATAAAATTGTTAGGGAGATTGAATGAAATAGTATTTTAAGGCAATTAGAACAGCACCTAGCACATAATACCTTCTATAGCATTATTAAATAATCATTTATATTCTTATTAACTACAATTAAAATTAAAACATCAGTGTTTTTATGTCCATTACTTGTATAAATTATGCCCTGATTTCCAAGAGTAAGATGATTCTAAAATGTATAATGATTACAATTACAATGTTTTTGTTTTTGTTTTTTCTGCTAGATGTCCAAACCCCGAGTGGCTGAATCACATGCATGATTATAGAATCTATCAGCCAGCGTGCAAATTCTGTCCTTATTTACATATGTTCAAGTTCCTTCTACTTTAAGGGAAACTATTTAGATAATTATTTTTTAGTTAAAATTGAAACTGACATCATTACCACTTTATAAAACAGAACCTTCCTGGAACATCTTTACAAATTCCATACTTTGGAAAAGTGACCAACAGCATCTCTAGGTTTGAAGGCAGCTCCTAGAATTTTGGAAAGCCTGATATGATTTTGGCTCAATATAAGGAAACATTTTCCATTTCTTGTGAGCTTATATACTCTGAGGCTTCCCTGTATAGCTGTACAGGCTAGATACTGCACATCTCTAGGGCTCCTCAGCCATTTTCTAAGTGAATGCTGCCACCAGAATTGTGCAACTGGGCAGCCTGAATACAGCAGTCCCCAAAGGATCCCCTAGGCCACTAGGACCCACCTTGTCTTTCTGTCATATGCCAATCCTCCTTCCAATACTGGGAGATAGCGATCATATTATTCCAAGTCTTCTCTTTTCCAAGTTAAACATCATAACTTTCATCAGTCCTACTTCATATGGCATGATTCCAAATCCTAAATTTGTTCATTCAACAAACATTTGCTGGGTCCCTACACTGTGTCGGGTGGTGATGCCCAGATGAATAAAGCACCACCGCTGCCCTCAAAGTCCGTGTGGTCCATGCCCTAGCCTGGTGATATCCCCTTTATTTGCCTAGGATAAAACAACATGTTTGGTTGATGAAGTCTGAATTGCATCTAGCTTTCTCAATTGCCACAGCATACTGCCAAGCTTGCTCAGTGCCAAAACTCACATAGCCTATGCTTAGCCGTATCTTTCGCTTCCTAGGCTTTTGCAGTTTGGTTTGCAAAGCTTTACAGTTTTTCCTGCTGAGTTTTATTTTCAACAATTTAGACTACCAAGCCCCAGTTATCAACAATTTTTATACATTTAATATGTTTGCTTTTATTCCAAATGATGTGGCATTTAGTTATCAAATAAAAATGTTGAGCAACGGGAGTCTATGATGGAGCCCTGCCATATTTACTCACATACAATCAGTGGTCCTCAAGTATGTCCACAAGGCTCTCATAAGGAGCTTTTGCAAATGTTTCCCCAAAGTCCCGCTTCTATGTCAATTACATTTCCCTAATTATTGGTCTAAGGATCCTCTCAAAGGAAAAACTGAAGATGGAAGGAATTGCTTGTTTTTGGTGACCCTATGTTGGTTCTTAATGGTTGCTACTACATTCTCCAGGGATTGTTAAACCAGCCTTTCACTTATAAAAATATCTGATTATTTGAGGGTGGAGAGAAGAATACTAGAATTAAGAGCCTTGGTAATGTGTTTGGAACATCTTCCTTTATTCCTCTTAGAAATCAGCCTGGCAACTCTAAATTCTCAGTTTGTCTGTCATCTCTCTAGCTTTCTCAAGATTTCTCCAAGATCAAGGATTACAGTTCAGCCATTTCAATTGCAAATCCCTTCTGCAGAACTAAAGGTCAGGGTAGAACTCTCTAAAGCTGACAGGAAACATCCCTTGCCTCAGACAAGATCATCCTAATTAATAATAATCACAATAATATTGTGCTCTGCATTTTATCCAGGGACACCTGAACAGCAGAATGCTTTATGAACATTATTTAATCAAGTCTTATGACAGTCCCATGAGGGGAACTGGGAAACTGAGAGATTGGCTTAATCTCTGCATAGGTAAGGAGACCTGTCAGGAGGAGCAGGGCAAACATGCAGGAAGAGACAGGCTGGGAGGTTAAGCGGAGAATGGGGATTGATAGCAGATGTGCATTTAAACCTTTCTAACCAGCTATGCACCTGGAGGAAATACCTACATCTGAATCCTTCTGAGGTGCTCCTGTGGAGTTTTATGTATGTCACTCCAAAATAATAGCAATATTCTATGTAATTCAGTGATTTTAAATTCACTAAAGCAAATGCTTGTTAAACAATGTTTGCATTTTTTCTCTCTTTTGCTGTCCTCCCTCCCTCTCTGTGGCCGCCTCTCTGGGGCTCAAATTTGTCAGCCACAAGACTGACTGAAATACAAGTAAGTAAAGCAAATGACCACATTCATTGTCCATGACAAACCCAAACCATATTCCATCACATCCCTGTGGTCTGGAGCCTCAAGATCTGGCCTGGAGAAAGCTATTTCAGTGTCATCAAGGGCCATTCCATTCTTGTCCTGGAGGGACATGTGACACCCAGTATACTGCATGGACACAGGCTGGTCTGCCCTACAAAACTAGATTATTTAAAGGACTCCCCTAAACACCTAAGATAAAAACAGAATAAACAGTCCAATCTTTTTGGGAAACTTCCTTGAGAAACAAAGTGTGTGTGATATTGGATAATAACAAAAAATAATAATTTGCTACACTTGACTATACTTGACTTAAATATAATATATGGAGACTATTTTTTTTTTCGTCATGGGAACTTTTGAACTAAAACTATTACCTTCCTGAGAAGTACTTGGTAAGCTAAATTGTCTAACTTAGCATACAACAACAAAATCAAGGTGTGTTGAATTGAATTAAAATAAGTTTAATGAAATTCTCTTTCCCAACTGAGTTTTCTTCCCTGGCACTTCACCATCTCCTAGCACTTCTAGCACTCACACCTTTGAGAAGTCTTGTAACATGGTTCCCTGGTTGTGGTTCTCTTCTGTATCCACACCTCACACTTACATCTCTGTGGACACAATGATGTACAAGAGGAGAGCAGAGAAAGGAATAACTGGTTATTGAGATAAGCATCAACAAATGATCATTTAGATTACTGCATAGTCTGTGTCAGACGTAAGCCTGGGATGTCATCACCTGCACTTTGTGGGAAATTGCCATAATTCTCATTTTCACATTTCACCATGGAAGGAAGTCAGCAGGCATTACTGGGCTCAGCACATTTAAAACAGCTCACACCTATTTTTCTGTTATGAATTCCTCATATACATATTCGAACATGGAGAGAAAAAATATATATACATTTAAATATATATTTTAAGGCATATATACATATGCATATATATGTATACACATGCATATATATATACACACGCAGACACCATATATATTCTCACCTCATCCATTCACTGGCAACACAGATTGCTTCAGAGAGGAGGAAATGAAATGGTATTTTTGGAGAAAAGACTGATCTTTCATACAGATTGTACAGAAAATGACCCAGCCTGCCACCCATTCAGACCTCAAGGCATCCAAGTGCTGCTTTGTTCCAATGCTTACATCTATTCAAAGTTCATACTCCAAGATTAAGTGAACCTCCCTGAACCAAAAGAAAAGGCTTCACTGGCATTGCTGCTGATGCCATTCTCCCTGTGTCTGCCGTACAGGAGAGAAAGAATGAGCCTAGGCTTTTCAAAACGGGCTGCCCAATTATATTTTTAAAAAGATGTTTTGCTGACATCTAGAGGCATTTGGGTAATAACACTTATTAATAATGATTCTTCCCACTTATAGGGCATCTTGCGTCGCGTGATCCCTCAGCTCTTTACACACATTAATTAATTACGCATCACAGCACCCCTGTGAGGTAGAGTAGGTAAGCATTATTATGTGCAAAGGATTTATTGATTTTTCAAAGCAATATATAGCTGAGGCACAGAGGGGAAAACCATAGGAACATGAATTAAGGAAGGAAAAAATAAAAGACATACAATGAATGTAAAAGAAAACAAATACAAGTAAAAATTACCCCACTGAGCTCTTTAGAAAGGAATGATTACTTCACAAGTTCTGAGGGCCTGAACGTTAACTAATTTGGTTGTTAGCAACTTATGCAAAGGCACATAGGAAATTGGAGGGAGATAGTCATCGGTAAAATTTCCAAGTCTTCTTTTGCAATCCTGTTGACAGTGCTCCCAGCTCTTGGTGCTCCTGCAGTCTGGGAAATCTCAGTAGTCACTGAGGAGCTGTGACATCAGGATGGCCCTTAAATTTACGATGGAGGCATATTACATGTTTATGGCAGGGGTGGGGATGAGATGCGGATGGGGTGTGTAGTAAAGGAGGGGGAGAACGATAGCCAAGTTTCTATGCAAAAATATGTTTGGAGGCTGTGGAATTTAAAGTATGTCACTGAGTACAGCAATATAAATTGACTATCATTTTGAATTCTTCTAGTCTTGTTTTATGGTAGTGGCTCAGCTGCTCTTTTTTAAAGTAGTAACTATGCTAAGTTCTTATTTTAGGCATAGTTCTTATTTATTTTCATGGAGCTAACACTTCTGGGGCTTACTATTTATTTCTAAACTGAAAGGTAATATTCTACTTAAAAAGAAGAGTGTCATAAAATCACTAGCTTGCAGACACCAAGACATGATTAAAAACTCAAGAAATGCATTATATTCTTTCTATAAGTTATTGTAATGCTGAGTTTTTATGGGGATAACAATAAGTTGCCTTTCAAACAACTTATTTTGCTCAAAACTTTTATATTCATTGGGTTTGAAAAAATGTGACAAGAAAGTAAAGTGAACATAGATGGGCAGACATGGCTCCCAGAGATTTGGAAGCGGCTTATCTTCTAGAGTTGGCACGAAAAAATAAAATTACAACTTTGCCCTCACCTTCCCATTCACTATTACTCCTCCTCCACATTCCCAGGCCCATCAAAATATGAGTTTATCACCATAAACACTTACAACTTCGTTGTGTCTTCATGGAAAATTAAACATGCAACGGAGGCTCAAAATTAGAGAAAAGGCCATGCTGAGGAAACAGGGCCAGTTATGATGGCCAACTCCTGAAGTGCTTTTCCGGGTAGGGTCCCCTCTCCTACTCTCTTCTAATGATGCTTTTGCTTGTGTGTTTCACTTCATACCGCCATACTGACAGAAAGTCTGCTGATCTAGATGTATTTGGGTAAAAGCTATTCTTTTTTTCTCTATTTCATATATGTCTGTGCTATTAGTCATTCACTCCTCAAAACAAAGGACTTGGATCAATTTTCCCCCATACTTGAAGCTTGGACCAGATATCCTGAGACAGAGGAAATTTTGTTAGAGATAGAGGTGAGGTAAGTCATTTTGAATCATGGGTCACTCAGGGGAGAGGCCAGGCCCCAGTGTTACATAATACTAGGCTTAAGGCCTTTGGGACTTGGAAGGAGGGCTACTGATTCGATGGAAAAAGATGTGCACAGGAAGCGATGGGGAAGGTACCAGATCCAACAATCAATTTCAAAATGTTGCCTGGTCATGTCTCAGGGACTCTGAAGGGGAGATGAAACTCCTTCCTCTTCCTCTTCCTCTTCCTCTTGCTCCTTCTTTTCCTCCTGCTCTCCCTTCTGTCCTTGGCTTGTCCTGCTGAACCCAGACATCACATCTTTGCCACAACTCAACTCTGCTTTGGATTGAGGATTCCTCAGGATCTCAACCAGGATCCCGAGCACTGTTAATAATCTTGTTTCTCAGGGAAAATGTTTTAAAGTTCCAAATCATGGTATAAAAAGACAATTTTGAAAACTGCCCACTTCAAAAATTGGATACTGCTTCATCCTCCAACAGGTAGTGGTAAAATAGCCAAGGAATCACATACCAATCCATAAGGTAGTAGGTTTCTTTTTGTTTCAGTACCTGGCTCAGTTCATGAGTATTGCAATTTATGCATTCTATAATTCAAGATAATTTACCTTCAGGTTTCCTATGTACTGTACTCTCTTTTACTACAAACAGATATGCCACCACTTACCTAAGATGACAACAGTATATACCAGGTGAATGTTAACAGATATGTATTTCACTCTTTATAGTTATATGCCTCCTGGGTGAAGAGCAAGCTGGAGAGTTAAAACATTGTCATGCACTAGTAATATGTTCCCATTTGCAAAGAAGCTAGTGGTAGGAAAGAACATGTGTGGGTTCTAAAAATTAAGGGATTTGCAAAAAGACTTTTACTTTTAGGACTTTCAGGCTTGGAGAGTCATTTTCAGTTCTGTGTTATTTTATGAAAGTTTATTTAATAAAACATTTGGATCTAGTGGAATCTAAATAGAGGTTTAAAAGGATTTTTTGCTGCTTGGATTCATCTGCAGTTCGAGGGTTATGTAGGGAAAGAGTTAGGAGACACAGAGTGGCGATGTGTTGTTGATTCCACATGTGAGTCAGTGTTGAATGCAGACATCAGCAAGATTTCCTCTTCATCACTGCTGCCTCTTGCTAAATGTGGGACCCCCACTTTGTTTTTGTGATCACAGCTACACCCAGTTAGTTCACTTACCTGACCCTGAGTAAGTACTAGTCTCTGGTTCAAACGATTAGGAGACCTTCTTAATGTACGTGTCTCTCCTTTACCCAAAGCCCTTTAATTATTTCACATCTCAACAGAGAAAAGTCAAAGTCCTCATCATGGTTGCCACGGTCCTACCTGGTCTGTCCCCCTTACCTTCTGACCTCAGCTCCTACACTCTCCAGCATTCACGCTACTCAGAACTCCTTGCCATGCCGTAAGCACTTGAGAAGCACCCCTGCAGTGTCTTTGCACTTGCTGTGTCTTCTCTGATTCCCTGGATAGCTACAGGGCTCGCTCCCTCACTTACTTCAGGTCTTGACCTAAGTGTCACCTTCTCTGAGAGGTCTTCCCTTGCCTTCATCTAATTGTTCAATATTCCTTTTCATTCCCAAAGCCAGGATGCTTTCTATCACCCAGTCCTACTTTATTTTTCTTCTTGACACTCTTACAAACCTAATAGTGTTTATATTTTACCCCTTTATCTTGTTAATCATTGGTATCCCCCAAAGTAGAATGAAAGTTTATAAGGTCAGGAATTGTTGCATTGTTCACTGCTGTATCCCCAGGACCTAGAACAGCATCTGGCACTTAGTAGGTGCTTAATAAATATGTGTTGAATGAATCTTGAGGGAAGGTCTGGGGATCAAATGTAGAAATTGTTCATAGAGATCTGATGCATTAATGAGGGAGCACCGGGCAGTAAGTTTAAGCATAGGGAGAAATTAACTTTCTTTAAAGTGGCCAGTTGAACAAATTGAAATCACAGACCAAATTATGCCATCAAGCCTTTAATGAAACTGCCACCAGTTCATTTAAGGCCGCCCAGATGATTTCAAAAGCAATGTGGCGGAGTGTGTCTATTTCAGAGTGATAAATGCACGTTCAACTGCTAATGTTTCTTTCAGAAATCTTGCGTAGCTTCAGTAAAGCTAATTTATAAACCTTAACTACTGTAGCTAATTTAACTCGCTAATTTTAGACATTGTGTTGAATTAAAATCTGCGTTTTATTGTGTATCATTTTGTCTACCGCTAACATTAATATGCATTTTGTAATGTGGAACTACGAATGTTTTAAATACATATTTAGGCTTTTGGAAGCATTTGTGTTAACTAGATTTTTTTTTCTTTCATGCATTTTAGTGGATGTCTTGTCAGATCATACATCATTAGACCAAGTTTTACATGCTTAAGGCCTGCATGTAGATACTAGACTAGACTAGTTAAGTCTAGTATCCTTCTTGACTTTTGAAAGTATCTTCCACTTTTGAAAGTCAGGAAGGATACTAGACTGAAGGGCTAATAAGAATTCAGTAAATTCTTCTTTTCCTTTATCTCCCCTCATTGGAATGGCAAAAAAAAAAAAATGTGGTTTGGAGAAATATACTGGTATAGTCAATTGACATCTACATGTGACCCTCAGACAAATGAGATGAGAGCACTAAAGGGGCTGTGTTACCAAATACAAATTTTAAAAAGGTGTCATTGGCAAACTTAGCTGTCTGTGAACATTTTTGAAGAGCTGGGTATATTTTATAATTCTTATTTCTAAGAGAATTTAAATTTTATTAACACCTATAACCCTATCTATGCGGAGAACATACATTTTTCACCTATGTTCAGTGTATATTCATTCTTTCTCCCTTACAAGCTTCTCAAATTCAGGTCAGAAATTTGTCTATATTCCTCAGTGTTTTACACATGTATATATTTTTATGTATTTTGTAGATTTATTGGGATTATATATATATAATACTGGGATTTTATATATGCATATAATCCATATATATAATCCCAATAAATCTATATGATATATATACACACATTACATATAGAGACATAGATATACTCACATCACTACAAGACTACTATATCCCCAGAGCAGACTGTTATGTTTCAAGCTGTTTCTACAACTCTTAAACTACCTACTTCTTCATGGAAGGGCAATATCTTTTCACAATTTATTTCCCCCAACTGTGAGACTGCATGTATGCATTTGATGCTTATTAATAATAAGGACTTGTACTATATTATCCATAGTCACAAAAGACTCTTAGACCAAGTTTTGGAAAAGAGTAGCTCTGTTATTTGCAGGGAACCATAGTTCTCCATTTTTAAAATGCAAGAAGGACAAAGAGTGACATTCCCCCCTCCACTTCTCTTAAGCATACTTGACATTTCCTTTGAGTTAATATCTATAAAGAATCTTTGAGGGACTGCTCCAAGTTTTGGTAAAGTAATGATGACATAAAAGGAAAAAATACTAATAAACAAAAGATATAATTCACAATAGACTTTGCTGGAAGACAGGAGTTGTGCAAAGAGCATGAATTTTGGTCAGATAAGCATGGACTTAAATCTTACATCTGCTATTGACAAACTGTGTCATCTTTGCAAAGCTAACACTTAAGACCACTTTTTGAACTAAGTTCTAGCACACCTGTTTTATTGATGAAGAAACAAGTACTCAGAGTTTACAAAAGAAAAATATGTAAGTAAAGTGCGTAACACACAGTAGAAGCTTGATAAATGTTAACTCTCTCAAAATAACAAAAACAAAAATGTCACCCATACTTATAAAACTTTAGCCGTGTTCCCACACTGTGTAGAGTGCTTTATCTGTGTTATTTCACTTAATCGTTACAATCATCTTGTGATTTAAACGTTATCTCCTTTTTGCAAGGGGGGAAACTAAGGCTTAGAAAGCTAACACTCACTCCTAACTACTATGTTTTTCCCTGGGAAAGACCACAGTAGCTGAGCATTTGCCAAGGGCTTCATTGCAGCGCCAACTTTGGGATTCAGTTTTCTTGATTTATTAATCCCAGTACAAACCTAAATCCTTAAATTCCCTTTCCACTTCAAAGGGCAATTATGTATTGAGTCATCTTTTTAGATATTTCAAACTAAGCCCACTTTTCCTAAGCTTTCAAAATTAAGTGAGGCACATTTTGTTTTGGAGAATCTGAATCATTGGTATTTGCCTTCATTTGTAAGTTCGCTTTCCACAGCCAAGGACATTTTTTCCTGAATTTTGTCTTTCCTTAAACGGCAAAGAAATAAGATATTTGGCCTTAAAGAAGTGACCCATTTCGGTACCTTCCTATGGTACCTATGGAAGACTGTCTAGGAGGCCCCCACGTCCTCTCAGGAAGCATCCTCGGTGCCCCTGTCCAGATAAAATCCTGTCTCAATTCTTTGCAGCAATTCTGATATTCAAATATCCCCAGTCACAATGTTGTAAATAGGATTGGAACAAATGACTACTACTGATGGAGGAATTCGTGGTCTCTTCCCGGTCAGCACTGGGCATTGAGAATTAGACATTAACAGCTCATGCAGACTTATGAATCAGAAGCCCTACAATTTTGTGAGGATGGAAATAGCCCCACATGCCTCCAAGTTTAGCACAAAGTCAGGGTAATACCACTGATGTTTACCGGTGGAAGATTGCAGAAATTGAAATAAACGGTGTTGTAAGTGACTAAGGAACAGTGGTGAGCATGGAAAGAGGAGAGGGACAAATTCTATTTTAGTTACCTATTAAAAGCTTGTTTCTACAAGGTATCACATGAGAATTAATATGTTTCTCTTTGGAATAAAAGGGAGCTGGCAAGAATGGTTATGATTTTTATAGCAGCTAACAAATGTTTAGTACTTTATAGTTGACATAATATTTTTCAAATTAATTATCACTTTAGCACCTTACAAAGGCCCTGTGAGATAGCAGGAATCACGATAGCAGGAATCATCTCTACTTTACAGATGAGGGGAATGAAAGCTCAAGGAGAATGAATGCTCATACTCTTGCAGGGTCAGATTCATGGTGTCCGTTTTATTGAGGAGGAGGCAGAGAAGTTAAATGAACTGACTGGAAACGAAGCTGATAAGTGGCAGATGTGGAAACTTAGCACTACTCTGTCTGGCTCCAAGGCTATTGCATCATGACAATGCCTTCCCTAGGCCTTTCCTTTCCCTCTGTCTGGTCTACTTAGCTTCTGTGGCTCATATGCCAACCCCAGCAGACCTCTGTAAGGCTCATACCTGGAAACAGGTAGTTTAAAGTACTTAGATGCACATCAAGTTGGGGTCCTTTTAGGATGGTGCAAAAGTAATTGCAGTTTTTGCCATGCAAGTATGGGAAAATTGCTCACCAGGAGTGGCTGCTGATTCTTTGTGTCTACACTTTTTTTTTTTTATTTTTGCAAAAGTAATTGTGGTTTTTGCTATACTTTAATGGCAAAAACCACAATTACTTTTGCAAAAATAAAAAAAAACAAGTGCAGACACAAACAATCAACAGCCATTCCTGGTGAGCAATTTTTCATGGAGAATAATAAAGTGAAATCTGTCTGAAACACATAATAAATGTCCATAAAGTTCAAAGGCATGGAACAAAATGATACACTTCTCTTATAAAACATGTCAGCAAGACCAAGAAGGCACATATGTCAGAAGAGCTGTGGACGCCTAGCCTCAGATGACCAATATACTACTTTTGTGCTTGTGATTTCCTCTTAACCCTCATGTAAAATTCAAGCCTTTTGTCAAATCATTTTAAACAAGTGTTATTGAGAGTCTACTGTGTATAAGATATATGGAAATTAAGGTGTGAGCATTAGGAAAACCTACCATGTCTTTCAGCTTCCCTTATATCTCATCAATGATCTCAAGTCACTTGGGAACATGTTTTATTTCCTTTTTTTAAGCTTTCTAATATTTTAGTGAAGAAACTTGATAAAAATCCACACAAGCTTGTCAAGATGCTTCTCCCATAAAACGCAATAGAGTGTTGATATTTACCTATCTACCTATGTGTCTAGGTATCTGCCTATAATGTATATTAGATATATATTAAATATATTATACATTAACTATTACACATATGTTTTATGTGTATAGATTCAAAAAAGATTTAATATTGTATATTAAATGTTTTAATATATTTTATGTGTATAGACACAAATATATGTTATGTGTATATGTATATATCCATACATATATGTATCTATAATTAAAACTTACTAAAGATGATAGTGATCCCACAAAAGTCATTGCTCAGTAGAGACCTAGTCAAATATTCTTACAAGCCAAGAGGTTTTACCTTACTGTACCTAAAGAGGGAGAAGTACACATATACAAGTAATTCTTCAGTATCTTTTTTTAATCCCACTGTGTGCTCTGCCACACACAACTCTCTCTTTTCTTTCTCCTGTTCTTCCTCTCCCAGGTCTCCTTCCTTTCTTTCTTTTTGCCTTTATTAGGGAGTCTTTGTCCTTTAGCCAGAAGCAAGCCTCCAGGCGATACCCCATGTTCTAATAAAGCATCCCTTTTGTCAATGGTGATAATGATTACCTCTTTTGCAGCTGCCCCTGGTGTTGCATTTTGTAACACAATTTGGCCTCCTTGGCTCTGGTTAGTCCTATGTAACATACTGCAGGGGTTCCCTGTTTGATCTCTAATTGATCTAATTGACTGGGAATAATCGGGAAGGCTTTATAGATGTTTATTGATAGCTAATTTTCCTTCATCCATTGTTTAATTCAATAAGAGCATAACCTAATTTATTGTCACTCCAGTAGAGATCCATTACCCTTTTGATAAATGCTTCTGGGGCCAACTTGTCAGTAACTGATTTCAAAGAGCTGTTAAGCCCACAGAGTCCATCATTAGTTAATGGCAGTTTAGAAAGCTAATGATGTTATAAATTACAATCAATAAGAACATGGAAATTACAGTTGTTGAGCAAGATAATACTATATTATTAAACTAACACTAAATCCTACCTTTGCTTACTATACTTTTGGAGGGTTTCTAAATCCGTTTAATAATATCCATGATTAACCAAGAAATCCATGCATCAGGAGGGAAATTGTAGGAATGAAGATTCTCATACTTAAAAGAACATTTCAAAAGGATAGAGGAATTACATTACATTCTTTGATAACAAAAGGAATCTGGGGCACCAACATGCCACCACAAACATGTACAGAGATCTCCATCATCTCATGTCTTGAATCTAATCCTATTGAAGGAACCTATCCCCAGATATACCACAACTTAGGGGTACCATACTTTGTAAGTCTTTACTTCCTAAGAATATATAAAACCTAGATGCATAGATTCTCTGTGGCTGCCAGTTTCTGCCCTTTCTTCTTATAACTTATAATTACATCTATAATAGATAGATAGATGCATATAAAATTTCTTATACCTAGTGCTGGGCTAACAAAGCAAAAATGGACAAAATTAGGATAGAGTTCTTGGTTCCCAAAGATAAGATCAATATCTGATATAGGGGATTATATAAACAACTTAACAAATATTATTGCTTATGATTGGAAACATATTCCTTGTTTCACCCACTCTCCCTAGAAATGTAAGCTCTGTGAGGGCACCTATTTTTGTCTGTCTTTTCACTTAGAGTACCTAACACATAATAGATGCTCAGCAAATAGTTTCTGACCATCTTTGTTAAATGATTTATCCTGGAATAGTATGGATTTAAAGCAACTTCTATACAATCTCTGACTTTACAAGATTATACAATTCAATTTTTCATCTATTTATTCAATACTCATCAAACAATTGCTATACAGTCAATGAGAATATAATGGTGAGAAAGCCTAAAAGAGTCCCTGCTCTAATGAAGAATACAGTCTAATTGGAAAGACAAATATCAAGGAAATAATCAAGTAAATAAAATACAATGACAAACTGTATGATAAGAACTATGAAAGAAAAGTACAAGTTTCTGTTGAGTATACGGCATGATGTGAGTCACAAGAATGACCCTAGGGATTAAGCAAATCTGAATTTATCATAAACCCTGAAAAGTAAGACTAATTTTTATCTTTTAACACAGCATTTAGCTTAAGGTTTTAAACATAGTAGCTTATTAATAGATTTTTATTAGAGTTATTTTTAAACTGATCATCCATATATTTTTATTCATTAATAAATGTCAATTTGTTAGAATATTCTATTACCTATCCAGTAATTATAGATAAACAGTACTTACTCTCACATTTTTCCAAAAAAAAGATGCACCCTTCTCTTCATTTTATGACTTTGCATGGTGTAAAATTAAGTTCAAATCAAGGCGTATGGAAGTTAGTTATTTCCTGTTCATGTTGGTTTATTTCCTTAACATGCCAATTTCATTAATGCTATGGAGGAGAAGAGGCAACTCTATTTAACGATCATGTGCGAAGTGGGTGTAATGTGGAATGCCTACCATTTCTATGCCTTTAATTTTCACTGAACCACGGCATCAAAGAAACTTTTTTAACACGTTTTTACTGTACAAAGCACGAACATACTACTATGCATATTTCGCATTTCCCTTAGGACTTAAAATTGGGCCACATTTCACAGAACCTCCATTTGGGGGCTGAAGGAGGAGTATGGAGAGGAGCAGGGGGTTTCCCCTGAAAGATTTGTCTCTGCTTTGTCTCAAGTTCTCTTCTCATCATCTCCACTCCCTCATTGGTAGTATCTAAGTCATGTTCATAGAAACCGTTGGTAATCTTGCCAAAATGGATCATGATGTGGAGTTGAGGATAAACAGTAGAACGGATAAGATCTTTAAAAAATAAATGTGCAGGCATGGGCCATTAACAATAAGCAAGGGAAGCACCATGCAAGTCCCACGGAGGGAGCAAATCGGAGGAGACTATGCATCTGTCTTCTGTGAGCCATTGGCTGCTCTTCCACTGTGCCCTCTTTGCTACTTTGAAAACACAGCAGACAGGCTGGCGCGTCGAAGGAGCTACTTGCAGATTGATTTCCTTGCTTTGATAGCTACTTGACATAGCAAAGTTTGGCTCCATTCTGTTTTCAAATTGAAAATTTTTACAGAAATGAGAAAAACCACCACACCCAGCAATGAATTAATAATAACTGCCAACTAGCTGCAAGAACCATTATATTTATAATGCTTCCCGATGCTGTTCGCATTGCCTGCGAAAGGGAATTTGTCCTTAAGCTGCTTATTTTCAAACTACATGTGAAGACAACAAATTGTATGGCATGTTTATCCAATAAGGCATAGCAAGGAAACTAAAGAATCAGATGGGAGGGAGTGAAAAGAAATAGAAATTTAACAGCTAGACAGCCCGAAATAAAGCAGGCAAGATTAGGAGACACATGTACAATTCTCCACGGTCCCTAAAGTCTCTAGCGAAAAGGTAGAAATGAACTAATTTATTAGTAAAATCACATCAGGGGCAGTAATTTCATGTTAGTGAATTTACATGTAATAACATTAGGCTCCCAACCTCCATTTCACCAGTGTGGCCCTTTCCGATGATGAATGAGGCGCCTAAAGAAAGATGATAGTTTGATTGTTTTCACAGCAAACAGATCAGCATTTTAATTTCTTGCCTCTGTGTTTATTGCTTATTTGGCCCCTTGCTCGGCTTGTAAAAACTTGGCTAAATGGAAATGAATAAATGTAATTACTGCGGGTGACAGTGGTAATCTGTGTGGGTTTTTCATATTGGCTTTGCCAACGTTAATCTAATCACCGGAGAATACGTGTCACCGCACAAATGCACTGACAGAAAGCAGAGTTTTCAGTCAGTGCCAAATATACACAGGCTGGGAAGCACAGACACAGATGGCGACTTCTGCACCAACGACTTGTCTCTCCTCTGCTACAGGAGCAGAAGCCACCAGAGTATCCTGGAAGGTGAATATGTGTGTATGAAATGGTTCATAGTTTGGGGGAACCCAAAGAAGGCTCACAGATGACCCTGAATCCAATAGAAATAGAAACAAATGGGCTGGGCACAGTGGCTCACACCTGTAATCCCAGCACTTTAGGAGGCTGAGGCTGGCGGATCACCTGTGGTCAGGAGTTCGAGACCAACCTGACCAACATAGGGAAATCCAATCTCTACTAAAAATACAAAATTAGCGGGGCATGGTGGCACATGCCTGTAATCCCAGCAACTCGGGAGGCTGAGGCAGGAGAATCACTTGAACTCAGGAGGCGGAGGTTGCAATGAGCTGAGATAGCCACCACTGCACTCCAGCCTGGGCAATAAGAGCGAAACTCAATCTCAAAAAGAAAAGAAAAGAAATGGCAACCAATGCTTTCCCCAGTGCAGGAATGAGGTGTCCCAGGGTATAGGAAAATGGAGACTGCAATTTTCCATTTCTCCCCAGTAGTAAATGACTGGGAGGGCTGGTTAATGAGTGGCTTCACCTTTCAGGGTTTTGTTTGCCATCTATAAGACAGGGATGGGACAAATCAGATTGTTTGATGTTTGCATTGCAGAATTAGCGGCAGGGGGTGAACCAAGCAATCAGTGCAGGGTAGGAAGGATGAAATGAGATAATGTATGTTAAAGTGTCTTGCAAACTACAAAGCAAAGCTAAATGGGGCAGAAGAGAGTCCTCCAAAATAGACTTTATTATATTTAAGATTTATTTTAACAAAGCAGCAGGGAAGCAAAGGATTAATTATTCAGTAAATGGCAACTGAATGACTGGTTAGCATTTTGGAAAGAAAAATAAATCAAGACCTGTAACTTAGAATATTGGTCAAAAGGAATTCCAGATGGATAAAATCATTAAATATGAAAATAAAACGTTAGGAAACCCAGATGAGGAATTTAATATGCACTAGATTTGGGGGATTTGAGAGAGGGCTCCCTACACTGAAAAACAGTAAAAAAAAAAAAAAAAAAAAAAGTTATGAAAAAAGAATAAACAAGTTTGACAACATTAAGTTAGAAGCTTCTGCAGTCAAAATAAGGTAGCCCAAATGGGAAAACAAATGGTATTTTCAGCAAGTAAAGAAAGGGCCAGTAACTATATTAAATAAAATGCTCCCAAATACTTATTTTTTTAAATGACCCCATTAATAACTGATAGAAATAAAGCAGATGAATAAGTTTCCAAAGAGAAATACTACTAGTAAATTCATGAGAAGTGTTAAAACTTGATAATAATCAAAGAAAAGCAAATTTGAACAAATTAGCAAAAATAGATGCCTTATATTTTCAAAGCTGTGGACAGACTAGACATTTCTAAACTTCTAATTGCAATTGAAGGTCAGTGTAAACTTTTTGGAAACCAAGAGACATAAAAGTTGTCTAGTTTTGACCTAGTAATTCTACTTCCGGAAATACCATTTAAAGAATATTTTAAAAGAACGAAAGGATTATATCCCTAAAAGTATATGTAGTAGTGAAATATTAGAAATAAACTGCCAGGCCAAGTGTGGTGGCTCACACCTGTAATATCAGCTCTTTATGAGGCTGAGCTGGGTGGATCACCTGAGGTTAAGAGTTCGAGACCAGCCTGGCCAATATGGTGAAACTCCACCTCTACTACAAATACAGAAATTTAACCAGGCATGGTAGCACACACCTGTAATCCCAGCTACTTGGGAGGCTGAGGCAGGAGAATCGCTTGAACCGGGAGGCAGAGGTTGAAGTGAGCTGAGATCTCACCACTGGACTCCAGTCTGGGTGACAGAGTGAGACTTTGCCTCAAAAAAAAAAAAAAGAAAGAAAGAAAAACTGCAAGTATTGCTCAACATTTAAGTAATTAAGCAAATACTCTTCCTGCATAAATAATATTTGTAAATAAAAACTATAAAGACTAACAATGTGGAAAGTATTTGGTAGGCTACTAAGTTAGAAAAAATTGTGCTTTCCTGGAAGCCTTCATTGGGTTTTTAAATCTCATGTGACAGTATTGGGTCATATGTTTATCTCTAATGCCATCATGAGGAAGAACAATGGGATGACTATGATTGACTTTGAACAATCATTTTGGGGAATAAATAATGGGTGATACTGACAGGCGTAAAGGAATGAGGCCCATCAAATGATGTTCTTAGTGATAGAATAAGCACTAGGCATGTGAGAGCAGGGAGAGATGGATGTGGTATATAAGACAATAAATAGAAATTATGTGTATTTAGAAAATTGGGGAATTACAGGAATGACTGGTTACTTAAGTAAGATATAAAAAATCTTTCTCTCCAATCCCTAAGGAACAGAAAGGGAAGGAGGAAGTAAAGAAGAAAGAAAGAAAGGAAAGGGGAAGGAAGAAAAAAAAATGAGGTGAAGAAAGGAAGGAGTGAGAACAAAGAAAGATAAAACATTATTTCCATAGATTATCAATCTTAGAAAATGGGGTATCTAACCCCCCTCTATATAAAGCAAAGACTTTTATCATCATGTTTTCAACTTACAGATAGTATCAGGAATATAAGGCCTCAGACAATCTGCTAGGAAGGTAGCTGAAAGGCTTAGAACTTTCTCGTGAAGTTTAAAAAGCAAGCAAAAGAAAACAAACAACAATAAAAAAGAGTGAGGCACACTCTCCAAGGAAGGCAATACAAGATCCAATCTGATCCAAAGTACAGTAGGTAGACCTCTACTCTTTTAAGGTGCAGTGTGCAAACTAAGCCATGATAAGACACAAAAAACTGGGAAGGTGTAGCAGTCAACCAGAAGTCTCAATGAAGAACACTTTTCCTCAAGAGAGTTGAATTTAAAAGGAAAATAATAATAATAATAACAACAACAACAACAACAACAACAACTCAGGGAAGATCAATTCAAAGCAGCCAACCTCTCTAGAGGAGGAACATCAGAGACGTGGGTAGATGTTGTTTGGAAAATGCCTCTTGTTGGCAGTTCATTTGCAAGGGAGATGATAATCCATATTTATATTCCTCCACCAGCCCACATTTCTGCAGTGCTTTGTGATGAGGTTTAGGTAGGAAAGCAACAGATGTGTTGTAATCACTGGAAGAAAGAGTCTAGGTCTGGGGATAGGCATACTTCCCTGTTGACTGCACCAAGGCTGTGCAACCATCTTTCCTGGAAGAGAGTTGATAGCTACTTTTATTGAGTATCTACACAAATTCTTTACAGAACAAGGAAATATACCCATTAAATCTTCCAGAAATTGGATTTCCTGGTTCTTTAAGTCAGTGACGTGAATTATCACTTTGTCTGGGCATCACAGAGATGGTTTCCCTCCATTGATACCCAGGAAGCTGTGACCAGGGGATCCTAGGGAGAGAATTCTGTTCACCCACCTGCCACCCAACTTTACTTCCAGTGATGATAGTAAATAAAGTGGCTTCATTGCCGCCAGTCTTGAATGTAAAAATTAAAGTACTTTCACTTGACAAAAAAATAAAGATGGGAGAAGTTTCTTTTATGTTTCAGGAAATTATTACATTTTGGTGAAACGCTTAGAGGTATAATATGAGCTGGATAATTTTCACAGCATTTGATATACTGAATGTTGTGGGGCTCTTCCATGACACATAATCCGTATTAAGCCAACATTTATAAAATAAAAAATGAAACCAAGTTTCTCACCAGGGAAATTGGTTTCCATTCAACAAGATATCCTACGGCATCCTTATAATTTTTAGGTTTCAGTTCTTAGTAGTCCCTTTTACCACAAGGGATGACAGTTAGAAAATAAAGAATCTTTGGTGTCCCCTCAAAGGAAGTGTATACCAAAACATTAGGAGAGTATCTGACCCCAAGTAAATTCATATTTAATGATAACCATTAGCTTGGTACTTCTTCTTGCCCTTTTTTGATTATAAAAAAAGACAAACATTGCTGTTATATTTTATTTTTCTCTTCTAAGTAACTTTATAGGTCAATCTTCTTCCTAATATTGTATTTGGTATAATGAAATTGATTTTAACATGTCTGAGAACAACATAAATTAATGCTATTAATATTATATAAATTTAAGGCATTGTATAAACTAGATAGGGTAAGATACAATCCCTACCCTTTAATAGTATATAACTGAACAAGGGAACTAAAACATACACACTTATAAAACTAATACACACATATATATATGAAGGACTAAATGCTATTGGAGTGACAATAGGACTAAAAATAGTCACCAAAAAGGGTTAAGGACAACAGTATTTTCAGTATAAAACTAGGAGGTAGGTGTGATAATCATATATATATATATATATATATATGATTATGTTAATGCTTGTCAAAAGCTAGTTTTCTATCCACAATTTGCATCAAATACATTTAGTAGACTTGTTAAAATGCATGTACCTAGGTCCCCTCTCAAATTGATTAAATAAAACATTCAGGAGAATGGGGCCTAGGAAGCTGGATTTTAGAGCCACTTCAAAGCTTGGAAAATTTTGCATGATATAAACCTACCAGAAAGTATTAACGACTAGAAGTTCTCCAGGGAATTAGTGGCAGAAGGAGATTACAGAACGTTGAGGCAATCAGGAAAGGTGACTGACAATGTGAGCTTTGAACTTGGTTTCAATAACAATCCATATTTTGGCAGTGGTAAGAACACAATACAAAAGTTCAAAAAGTAAAACATTAAAAATATATTGATGGGAAAATAAAGCCAATGACTTTTGCTAACATTAAGAAGTTCTTACAGAAGAAACTAGGAAGGTCATTTTTAAAGATTCTTGAATGTCTAGCCCCCATCCCTAGAATCTCTCTAATTTTCAAAACATTAGGTAGGTAAGTCTTTAGTTATAAGTAATACAATTACACTAATAAAGTATGGCTTGTTTTAAGATTGCAAATGTTTCTGAGTTGGTGGGATATAGATGGTCTTAACATAGCACCCACTATTCTAAAAAAGGAAAAAAAAATGTAATGTTGAAATCTCTCAAAATTGCCTTTCCTAAGTACTGTGCCAGCCCCAAAGAAACCAGTTTTGTGAGAATTACAAAAATAAATGTTCCTGCTCCTAAAACTGCCACGGTGGCCAATAGATGCTCTGCTTTCTGTATGTAATTCAAAGAAACTGATGTGTGTTCTGAGTCCTCCCTCAAATGCATTTATTCTCTTTCATAAGAGGGGAAAGGGAGCACTGCAAGTCTATTCTTTGTTTCTTCTTTTTTCAAACTGACACATAATAATTGTACATATTTGTGGGGCACATGTGATATTTTCATGCATTTATACGATGTGTGATGACCAAATCAGGATAATTAGAAAATCCATCACCTCAAATATTTATCATTTCTTTGTGTCATGCAAGTCTATTCTGATCCCGAAAGTCAAAACTCCCATCCCACTGGTTGCTGAGTAAGAGAAACAAGCTGAAAAGTTAACTGTTGGAAAGTCTGGCACAGTGTAGCTACTTCCTACTTTGTATTTGTATTAGTAGGTGAGTTCCTACCACTGCCTTTTTCTGTGAAGGTGAAACCTGATGTGAGCCGCATCTCCATTCCTTCTAGTGCCCTGCTGGTGGCAGCAGGAGAGCGAGTACAGGTAATTCACAATTAGGTGCTGGGCAGAAGAAGGCTGTCAGATCCAGGTAAAAGCACACCATGCTGTTTGAAAGATCTGGTCCCTGGTTGGGAATGCCTCACTGTTTCTTTGAAGACTTTCTCCTCAAGGCGAAAGTCAAGATCTAAGTAAATAAAAGAGGAAAGGAAAAAGAGGGAGACTGCAAGAAACCAGAACAGAATGCAATATTTGAACCTGGAGAATGCTTTAAGTTCTAAATTAATAGGACCATAATTAAAAATAGATCTTGCATAGTAATGTTCTAGTAAGATCAAGGATCCAAGAGATAAAAAACATATATGGGGGGCTTAACTTACACTTTTGAGAATGTTTTTATGCAACTTTTTTCTTATATCCACATGAAGCATAAAAGCCCAAAAGAACTCAAAGGGACATGGTACAAAACAAAAGACCAAAAACTGAAGTTTAAAGAAAGTGGTAAAATAAGTAAAGAATGAATATGGTTAGGAACTGAAGAGTACCAAAGAAAATGGAGTTGGTAAGAATGAGAATGTGATGGAAAGGAGTAGGGTGGCAGGGGAGTCAAGAGATTTTAGTTAACAGCAAAACACACCTAGAGAAAATTTAAAAACCCAAATAGAGAAACAGTTTTTGAGTTTTTCCCCTCTCTCCCATGATGATTATGCCATTTTTGCTGCACCAGAATGAGTGAACATCATCATAGCAAGCTCTTCTCCTTCTGCAGCTCCCAGGGTACATCCAGTTTCACCTCCTGCTAATCTTTATTCTGCTTCCTTTTAGGACTTGAGATATATTTTGCAAAACTTCTGAACATAATGGTCATTCACAGTACCAGAATTGCTGGGAGCAACTAGTTTTCCAGGAAAAGTTCTGCATAGTTGTTGTTTTTCAGACATATCAGCTCTAGAGAGTGTTCACCGTCATACTTTTTATTGAAACGCGTTGCCCGTACATAGGACGCATGTTCAGAATAACCCTGTGCCTCGATTTTGTCTGTACTTCTTTCTGCTATTTTGTTCACTTACATATTCAAAGTAAACTAGAGTCTGCCTTACCACTTAAGAAAGACTGTCTTTCTCAACACAATGGGATGAAAACCAAACAAAAACCTGTTGAGCTTGCTCCCAGCTTCTCTCTGTGACACAGTTAAATGAGAGATGCTGAGGTGATAGCAATCACTATATCCTGCATCATTATTAAAATGATACTGGATTATTATCATATTATGCTTATATTATTATGCAAGTCAATTAAAATGATTATTAAAAGTAACTAATTGTTTTTAAGTCTTACTGTGAGCTAGGCACTATTCTAGGAGTTTTTCATGTATTAGCACATTTAGTTAAAATAAAACTAGGAGGTAGGGGTGATAATGAGCCTTATTTTACAGATGCAAAAACTGATTCATAAAGAAATTAAGAAGTTTGCCCAAGATTACTCAGCTAGGAAGAGGTGGAGCAGTAATTCCAACCCAAGTTTTACAGCCCTGAATCCTAATAACTTTTTTACTTTTACAAAATAAGTGGGATATATATATGTGTGTGTGTGTGTATGTATACACACACACACACACATATACACATACACACACAACTCAAACACATAAGCAACACACACATAGAATTTTGATTTATGTACAGTGAGCATTCTTTGTTCAGCCAAGTAAAAAGGTTATAGACCACAAACCCAACACACATCACCATGAGAGATTTAATAATAGTCTAGAAGGACTGAATGCTAATGGAGTGACAATAGGACTAAAAACAGTCACCAAAAAGGGTTAAGGACCACAGTATTTTCAGCAGCTTTGGTCTGAATGGGTGCCCTGAGTGTTTATCACGTAAGTAAACACACGAAAGAAGAAAACACTCAAGAAATTTCATGAATATGGGGGAAGGAAGTCCACTGATACAGGAGACGTGAGTTGACAGGAGATCCCCCTTACCTGAAGTACCTGGGGCAGCTTCATTGGAAAGGCTGGTTAGGGGTTTCCAGGATACTAGAGCTGAGACTGAAGTATCTTTTGAGGTCTTCTGTTCATTACAGCCAATTACTTCTTGCCCCCCTCCATGGCCCATCTATGGTTACTTTGAATTCATGTATCAGAGGGTGCCAAAATTGACCCTGAGAAAAAAACTCTGATATTGGTATTTTGTGTCCATTGGCAATTGTCTCAAGTCTTCCTCCCCAAGGTTTCAATTATAGAAGATGGTGTTAACTTTTCATAGGCTACAATTTAACATCTGCTCCTGCCAGGTTTATGTCATCTGGCCTGGGAGAAATAACATCAGTAACACTTCCCCTCTCCCCTGCTCTGCCTGGTGAAATGGGATATAAAACACAGAATGGTGGCAAGGAGGAAAAAATATTGAAGTTCCTTTACCTTTGCTGGATTAAGTATTCAGAGATCAAAGAGAGTATTAACAGAGCCTTAATTAGGTGATAGAGAAAAGAATATTGATGCACTTTTCCTTCCTTTGATGGGTTACAGAATATGGGTTATGTGCCATTATGTAACTATCATCAGTCCCCTCGTTTACAACTGGACTACAAAGGCTGCATGGATAAAGCTTGAAACAAGAAACAAAAATAGTAACAAGAAATCATAATAAATGCAAGTAAATATGGTGTAAAAAGGCAATAACTGTAGGATCTTTCATTAATCCTTACTCCCATTTCTAATAAACTTAATGGGAAGTTGTAATATGTATCCTTTAGAAATACACAGCAGCAGCCCTGTGGATGTGAGACAGAGGTGCATAGAAGGGAATCTTGCTGATTTTGCTGTCTAGACTAGGGCTTACATTGATTAGTTTTTATAAAAATAATGAAAGAAGACCTGGCCAATAAAAACAGAATTAACTAAAGGAAGGCTTTGGGACCCAAACGCAAGTTAAATGCCTACAACTCCAGGAAGAGAATTTGTTATTGGTTATTTGATTTTTGTAGTTGTCGTTGCCTGTCCATAAGTAATAGAAGATAGTTGGCCACATCCTGTGACTTTAAACTATCGAAGCTTTCCCCCAAATATTGTTTCTCAAACTGTACTTGTTGAGACAACAAAGAGGTTCCTTAGCTGTTTCCCTTAGCTAGAGAGATGAAAAGTGAAAGTGGAAGTGGTAAATTAAGACAGAACACCTGGCATTTTAAAGAAAAATTACTAATAGAATCTTTTAAAAAATTATCTCTTGAGGAAGTAAAATTTTAGGTTAAGGAAGAGCTTAACATTTTAAAGAAATACCATGTTCTTTCTTGATCTGGACTCATTCCCTAAAATAAAATGCCAAACCAGAAAAGTCACAATTTCTTGTGAAATTCAAGTACATTCTTTCTTAAGAAGAGGCTTTAATTGTTATTAGATGAGACATGGCAAGCAAGTTGTTACCTAGTTTATAACAAAACTATAAATATTACCCCAATGGGTCATTTAACCAGTTGTTTAAATATATCAATACTAGTTCCTATATATCATTACATATAAGACATCTATAGGAGAATTGTGTTCCAAGTAGGGATGTCACCCCCACAAAATGAAAAGAAAGTTTTCTGTGCAGGGTCGCATTGGTGAAACATATTCTGGATAACATAAAAGTTAGAGTACCTATTATTTGAAGCACGTTCGGCCTAAGAAATACCACCTGTGTAATAGGACGGAACACATTAACTCAACATTATTTTAAGGTAGATAATATATACAATTTTAACAAGGCAAGAGCTGATTATTTTCGGTATAATCAAGAGATTACACAATATCCATTGATTTTCTACATATACAAAATTTAAAATGTCACATCATAATTACATTTCCCTACATCAGTAACACTTGGAAAATTTAAATTGTATCACTTATAACAGTATTCTAAAAATAACATGTCTAGGAATAAGTCTATGAAATATATGTAAGACTTATTAGGAGAATATTATAAATTTTATTGTAAAACGTTTTTGAAATCTAAATAAATGGAGACACATACTCTGTTTGTAAAGTCTCAATATCATAAGGTCAAATTTTCCCAAATTGATTTATAAATTTATTGCAATTTCAGTCAAAATTCCAAAGTTCTTAAAACTGAGAACTGACTCGATGCTTCTAAAATTTAAGGGGAAGAGAAAAGCATTAAGAATAACTAAATACTTCTGAAAAAGAACAAAAGAAACAAACGTGTGGCATGAGGTGTGTATACCATACACTAAAAATTAGAACAAATTAGAAAGCTATGCATAGGCCCATAACAAAGGAACGAAGAGACCAGAAGTTGGTCCACAAAACAGGTTGATGCATATGTGGGATCTCGTCATATGACAAAGCTGTTGTAGCACATCAGTGGGTAAAGAATACACAACTTACCACAAGGTGTAGGGGAAAAAAACAATTATTCTCATTGGAAAAGAATAAAATTCCTGGAATTTTCACAAAAATCAATTCCAGGTGGATTAAAGACTAAAATGTAAAAGACAAGACTTAAAAGTGTTTTCAAAATTACATAAGAAATACTTTTAAGAACTAGGATAGTAAAGGGGTTCATAAACAAGCTATTTTCAAAAGAGATTGATAAATTATTTCATTAAATTTGAGATCTACAATTTAACAAAAGATTACATGAAGATACTGAAGAGACAATAAATACTTGAAATATGCATAACAAAAGGATTAGTATCGGCCGGGCGCGGTGGCTCAAGCCTGTAATCCCAGCACTTTGGGAGGCCGAGACGGGCGGATCACGAGGTCAGGAGATCGAGACCATCCTGGCTGACACAATGAAACCCCGTCTCTACTAAAAATACAAAAAAATTAGCCGGGCGAGGTGGCGGGCGCCTGTAGTCCCAGCTACTCGGGAGGCTGAGGCAGGAGAATGGCGTAAACCCGGGAGGCGGAGCTTGCAGTGAGCCGAGATAGCGCCACTGCACTCCAGCCTGGGCGGCAGAGCGAGACTCCGTCTCAAAAAAAAAAAAAAAAAAAAAAAAAAAGGATTAGTATCCAGACTACAGGAGGAATTCCTTCATATCAGTAAAAGTGCATAGTAGCCACTAACAGGTGTTTCACCAAAAAGAAAACATAACTGAACAATAAACATGTAAAAAGATATTCAACTTCATTAGTTATAAAGGAAGTATGAATTAAAATCAAAGTAAACTATATTTTAAATTAGAAAACAAACAAAAACCTGTCAATGCCTTAACAAGGATTGTCAATGTAGAATGAGTAAATTGCTTGTGGTATATTTATTCACAAATGTAATTGCAATAAAGATGAATGCTTATTCATAAAATGAAATATTAGTGAAAATGAATAAAGTCAACTACCCATTTCTACATGGAAAAACCACAAAAATATAATTTCTTTGAGAAAAATGCAACTCACACAAAAATGTAGTCTGTATAATGTTGATATAAAGATCAAAAATAGGCAGAACTAAACAATATATTATCAGAGAATACATACAATTATAGTAAAAATACAACTTAAAGCCATGTAAAAGATTTGCACAAGTCAGGATTGTCATTACTGGCAGAAGGCAAGGAATCACGGTTGATTAGGGAGGACAGGCAGTTGTGATGGGACACACAAGGCAACAGATGACTTTTATTCCTTAAGCTGAGCTGTGGATGTATAGGTCTATAAGTGATATATAAAAGTTATTGATAACTTATGTATAATATATTTTACACTTTTAAAAATTGTTCACATATAGTGAAATTTCAAATTGAGTCTAAGATACATCTATGACTGGGGCTAAGGTAAATTTGTGAATTTCTGGTAAACTGATTGATAAGGAACACCAAGGAATTCCTTTGGAAATAATGTAGTCTTGAAGCAAAGTGGTCAGGTATGTCACCTTTATTACTGAGAAAAATTAGAAAATACAGAAAGCATGTCCTTAATTTTACGTAGGGCTGGAGCTCCTGTTAGAGCAGGGCGTTAACAGCGAGGAAATTTTAGGATATCCATATGTTTATCCTATAGTCCTTATCTAAGAACCCTTTAAATTAGGCATAGTTTTCTCCATTTGGGAATGGGCTTATCATGGGTTCCACAAGAAGACGGGCTCAATTATGCCATTTATTCTATGGTGAACAGATCTGAATTCTAATCCAAGGCTTCAAGCAGAGCCCATATTCTTCCTCCTTCCCTGGAATTTCTGACCTTCTTTACTATTGACATTTAGGGCTAGATGTTTCTTTGTGAGATCTTTCCTGCGCATTGTAGGATGTTTAGCTGCCTCCCTGGCTTCTATCTAATAGATACCATTAGCACACCATACCCCCATCCCCAAGTTGTGACAGCCGAAATATCCCCAGATACTGCAGGATGTCCCCTGCATGGCAAAAGTCCCTTTTGGAAACCATTGGCCTACACCATAATGACAGATGGGATCATGATTTTAAATATGTATGCTTATGCCCTTATGCATTCATATAAGAGTAAGATTCTGAAAGCAGCTTGTCTTATTTAGCTCTCCAACTCCAAAATCCACACCAAATTACCTGTAGCCGGCACTTATTAATGTTCAGAATTGAAGTAAGGGTGTCCAAAAACATATCTGGATAGAAAGAGATATGGTTATAGACATGGAAGGAAAGAAAATACAAGATTGCATCATTTTTAGGTGCTGAGGTAGAGAGTCCTTTTATTTGCTGTCTTTTAATTTCCACCTCAAAAATTTCAAGTCAATAAATTAAATCAGCTGAAATAACTCCAGACAATATGAAGGAAAATCTAAGGAAATAAAAGTGGTGACTGATACATTAATTTAATAACTCAATGATTTTCATACCAATCTGGAGGCTTTCCCATCTATGTGTATGTGTATATATATATATCTCCCCATTAATTGGTTGAAAGTTTCTTACAACTTGTTAAATTGCAAATTGGAAAATGTGCTTTCATTATGTTACAGAGGTATTTGGAAATTGAAAATTTATCTGTACATCTGTAAATTTTAAAAATGAGTTTTAATTTATTAAAAAATACTAGCACCTATTTAATACCTGAAACTATGCTAGGTAGAAATGTGATGAAGAAATTTTTCTGAAACTATGCTAGGTAGAAATGTGATGAAGAAATTTTTAAGACGAATTTCAATGCTGCTTATGAAATACTAATCTATCATGAGTAGGAAAAATGGCATGATATGGCTGATTTTGTTATGGAAAAATGATGCCTTCTTGGGGAATTACAATAACATACATGTGTTTTGAAGTCTAGAGGAAAAGAGACTTTGAAATCTCTTCATGATCTCCTTACACACCGTTCTTAATTAAGACTTCAGCATTGTCATTAAAAACAGAGAAAATATTATTAATACTCTTTCATCTACATCCCAGACCAATTTTCATCCCATCAAAAGGAGCAGAAAGCTGAGAGAGATATCAAGCATAGTGACAATACTTTTATGTCAGTGACTTCTCTTCATCTGACATATCTTCAATATGCCTTATTGGTATTTCCACTTTATTAGTATATACACACATGGATACACACACATATAGAGTTTTCTGCAGGATTCAGAAACATAAGCTCAGTGCCTTATCTGATGTCTTAAAGATAATCGTAATAATTAATTACCTTTATTTCGAGCATAAAATTGAAATAATGTAGCCATCTCATTCATGAATGTGTGACTGTGTGGATTAATGTGTTTGTTAAGACACGAGATGCTATCTGTTTAACAAATTGGTGGGAGTTTTTAAATATAACCTTATTATTAGAAGCACAATACATGTTTTCCCCTTTAAAAATCTTAGCGCTTGTAATATAAGATAGGTTCTCTATTTTTCCAATCTTCTAAAGATTGAAGACATAGTTTAATTGTCAAAACTTATTTTGAATTAATAAGTACATATTAATTGAGAAAACAATCTTGAAAACTAAAGTTTTGTTCATGAAGTAGTGATTTAACTGAATTTACATTTTATTTATCACAACATCAACAGTATATAAAACTATATGTGAAACATATTGTTTAGCTAATAGAAAATGCTTGGTAAGCAAAAGAAGTTCTCAAACACTCTGCAGTTGCTCAAATATCAGTAAATATCAAATGGAAAATATTGAAAGAAATAGAGGGCATACAAGAATGAATAATATTTTTTCCCAAGATCTTGGGAAAGACAAAGCAAACTAGAAACAAAACCAGCAGGGTCCTTAGAGACTTTCAGACATCAATTTCCTTGTGTATAATCTGGGGACAATAACTCTCTTCAGCACAAGAAATGTTTGGTAAAGCAGATATTAAATAACTGTCAAGTAACAGATTTTTAAACTGAAAATGAAATCATTGGGTGATACAGGAAGTCTTATTCTTCTGAATTATTTTAGCCTGTGTCACTCATTTGGCAGAAATTTGTATAAGGTGCTGTGGGTTTTTAGGAGTACAAGACTTTTCTCTCCAAATCAGATTAAAAATTTCTGTAAGACTTTTTAGTATCCTCACACAGCCTTCTCCTGTGTAATCCTCCTAGCACTAGCATGTACTATTTGTAATTTAGATGTCAGCCAGAGGGGTTTTGTTCATTTGTTTTGCCCTTTGAGATCCAGGTAAATTTGGCTCAAACTTTATTTTTTTGCCTTATAGAAGTCAAAAAACCTCATAAAGGGTTCTGTGACTTATTAGGGATCTTACTTATTTTTGTTTGTTTGTTTCGTTTGGTTTGTTTTGTGTGCATGCACCTGCATGTGTGCATGTGTACTTGCTGTCCTGCACTACCGCCATTTAGTTTTTACATTAAAATTCAGCACTCGTCTTTCTGTGCCTTAGCACAATGCCCTCCAGGTTTATCTATTTTGTCATAAATGACAAGATTTCCTTCCAAAGGCTGCATAGTAGTCCACTGTGTATACATACCACATTTTCTTGACCTATTCATTCATTAATGGATATTCATACTGCTTTCATATTGTGGCTATTGCGAATCATACCACAACAAACAGGAACGAAGACATCCCTTCAACATGCTGATTTCACTTCCTGGGGATATATACCCAGTAGTGGGATTGCTGGATTCTGTGGTAGCCCTACTTTTAGTTTTTAGAGGAATTTCCACACTATTTTCCAGAACAGCTGTAGTAATTTACATTCCCACCAACAGTGTATGAGAGTTCCTTTTTCTCCACATCCTCTCCAATATTTGTGTTCCATCCTACATATATGAGGAATTTTTAAAAGTCAAACTCTTAAAATGAGAGTGTGGAATGCTGGCTACTAGAGACTGCGTGTGCCATAGATGGGGGTGGCAGGGAGGGACAGAAAAAAGGGAGATGTTGGTCAGCGGATAGAGAGTTTCAGTTAGATAAGAGGAATAATTTTCATGATCTATCGCACAGTAGCTGATCATAGTTAATAATAATGTAATAATGTATTGCATATCTCAAAATTTCTAAAAGAGTAGATTTTAAGTGTTCTCACCACAAAAAAAATGATAAGTGGGTAAGGTGGATGTGTTAGCTTGATTAACCATTCTGTAATGTACACATACATCAAAGCATCACATTGTACTTCATTAATATATTCAATCATTACTTGTCAATTCAGAGTTAAATAATGAAATAATTTATTCATACGACATACTCATAAACATAACAGGCTTTTGCAAGAGGTATGAGTATAGAGAAAAAATAGAGTAGGGGTCATATTATAAACAAAAATAACTATAAATTATCAAAACAATGATGATGACATCATTGTTCTTATACTGTACTTTGGCCACCCCACTATTTGGGAATTATTACAGGCCTTGTATCCTCTATCTTCTAGCTTTTTTCAATTTGTTAATTATTCTCTTCCTCCCTTTTTCTCTGCTTTTATAGATGACCCAATTGATTGCCTACCCAACATTCATTTCCATTTTTCTCCTACTAACAGTATCATTTGGATTAGGTATCTTCCCTTCCTTAAGGAAAGCAGGCCACTCCCAGCACAGAGGTTACCCTGATCACACTGTAAGTGCACAGTGAATCATATGGCCTCGGATGACCCAATCAAGCTAGAAGGAAAGACGCTTGAAGGAGGACTGTTCCTTCTCTCACTTGTCCAAGACAAGACCCAGCCATCACCATCACCAGGAGCTGGCTTGCCACCATGAACAAGCCACAGATGCAAGTAGCAGGGTGAAAAGATGTAAAGAACCTGGGTTCTTCATGCTGTGAGCCTCTGCCTTCACCAACACTGGCAGCCATACCACCTCTGCATTTCTGAGAACATAATGTTTGACTATTTAATTTGTTAAATGTTTTGCTATTTAAACCTATATGAATCAGGTTCTTGTTACTAAGAAGTAGAAGTATCCTAATTAACTATAGTTCTCTTTTCAGTTCTTCTCAGAAACAAAACATTTTTATTTATTTGTTTATTTTAAGCTCATATAGAACATGTTAGCGCTTTAGAGACTAGTGACCCTTCCTTGTTGTTTAGTCTTCTGTGAATTTCCCCAAGCTTGGAGTCCCATACTCTGCCCTAAGTAGATTATCAAAACAGGTTTCTAAACAAAGATAGTTCCCATTACAAGAAAAATGCTAGCAAGAGCTGTTAAGAAAATTATTATTTCCTCATTATATATCCATTAACAATTATTTCTTCTCAGCTCTGCCACAGTGCTGGGTCAGTTCTTATCTTCCTGTCCAGGTGAAATTACCACCACCCCATAGCCTGCCACATTATTTTGCTACAAGATAGAAGAGGTGCTCTACTTGCTCCAGCTGTGAAGGAGGAAATCTTCTTAAAATGCCCCAGTCTCCCCTTCGCTGGTCTTACCACAGGCAGCTGCAGAGAATGGATACCCAGTAACCCCATTGAATGCAGCTAGAGAGGGTTATCTGCTATATTAGATACTGTGCTGTGCTGCCCAGATCTCCTTTCTAAATTGAAGGGCCTGTTTCTCACCTGTAGAAAACACTACTCACATCCCGTCCACTGTTTTCTGAGCTTTCCAGGAATTACGTTCTTCTGAAGAGAGCTGCCTGACTCAAAGTTATATCCCTTCCAGGATGCAGCCCGGATCAATGATGGGCTAATGCAGAACAAAGGACGAGTCTCTCCTTATCTAAATTTGACCAACTCTGCAGGCCACCTGAGCTTCAGAGTACCCATACATTTTCTGAGACTGAATGTTATGCCTGTATTATACCTTGATTTTTCCTCCGCTGCCTGTGTTGTTTTCCCTTCTTTTATAGGTGTTTATCACACACCCCGGCACTTCCTAATAACCCTGCTGTATACAAATCTCCATCAGAGTTATTTTCCTTCTCTGATGGGGGAAGCTGATGGTAACTGTTGGTACCAGGAGTCTGAGAAAGCAGATGCTAACATGAGATTCTGAAGCTGCCTCACCTGTCAGCCAACAAGCATCAAGTGACTCATCAATGGTGGAAGGTAGAGCAGGAATAACCTGGCAAAAGGCAGCAGGGTGATTGTTAAAGCTTTCACCCGCGGGGAATCGTGACGGCATGCTGGTAGAAGGAAATGCACTAGTGGGTGTAATGCATCAGGTGTTTGAGGAATATAGAGACAATAGTAATTAGGGGAACAATGAACTGGAATAGGTTTTACTGTGGATATTTGATTCTTTAGAAAACAAATAATGGAAAGCTGAGAGTGATTAATTGGAATTTAAAAGCTAAATGCGAAAGCCAGAAGATCCCGTTGGCAACATATAAAGAGATATCCATCTCTTACAGTTGAAAGATAGAATGAACTGAGGACCAGACAAGGGTTTAATCATAAGAGTAGCAGAACTCCAGAGAACCTGAGCATGTCTGCTATGCCAAGGTCAGACACTTGATTAGGAAGAAGTGGAATACCGAGATAATTGATAGGGACATCTGGCATGACGTACTTGAAAATTACAAATCCCCAAATTCCCTAAACCAGAATTTCTCAACCTCTGCACTATTGGCACTTGAAACTGGATAGTTCTTTGTTGTTGGGGGCTGTCCTGTGCATTGTAGAATGACTACTCACCAGCGTCCCTGGACTCTACTACATGCCGATAGCAGTAGCCCATCTGCTCCATTTATGAAGATCAAAAGTGTCTGTAGCCATTGTCAAGTATGCCCTTGGGACCAAAACCACCCCAGTTGGAAATCAGTGCCCTAAACCCTCTGTATTGGTGAGATTGTCCTAATCCTTCCTGTTAGAAACTAGTACTCCACTTTTGCTTGAAGATAACACAGAGAACTATATCTTTCAAAACAAAAAGGGCCCCACTTGTGATGTAACCTCATGGCTCCTAAGCCAATGATTAAGTTTGTCACATTCTAACCCAGCTGGGGCAATGTTGGGCCTGCTGAGGGAATTAAAGAATCATATTGCAAATAAATTTTAGTACTTAACCATCAACTTTAGCAGGACCTTGGAGAGTTCATATGAGACTGGACCCTAAGAACACTGGATTGAAGCTGGCAGAACATGAACTTGGGAAAGGGGGAGTTTTTCAATATGAGAACATTCTCCCATGACATAGGATTCAGCATTCTGGCAAGGAATCTGGGAAATGGTGCCAATGAATTCCTAGGATGGCTTGTAAAAGCTTGGGGAAGACTACAGCTATGGTAAATACATAGTGAAGCATAAATACCATAATTTCCATGGATGATAGTGGAAGAATGAATTAAAAGGCATAGAGACGTAAGCATGCTAGAGTACCTATACTATGTAAGGCCAGGTAACTCATTAGATGGCTATTACCACACAGGAGGGTCTGGGAGATACTTCAATTACAAAATGTTAGAGAATTTGCTGAGGAGAGAGGCACCAAGATCACTGCGAGGCTTACAGTAGGAGATGAGATATGTCATGTTAGAACTGGACTGAGGGTAATAATGGGATGATTGGCCCTTAAATGATAGAGACCACATGGTCACACAGTTATCACAATCAGACTTAGATTGCCTTGGCATCATACAGCACATCACACTGGTCCACTCATTAGTGACATCATGCTCATTGGACTATCTGAGCAGGAAGTGTCATGTGAAGCACTACTTATGTACTCTAGAGAGTAGGGGATAAAGCCTGAGGATTCAGAGGCCCATCGTATCAGCAAAACGTTTAGGGATGGAACACACAGAAACATCTCATCTAAAATGAAGCACAAATTATTGTATTTCACACTTTTCATCATGAAAGCTAAGCAGAATGCCTGGCAGGGTTTTGGAGGCAGCATGCTCCCCACCTGGGAATCCTTCTCAGCTTCTCTGCACATAAACTGGGGACATAGTTTGAGTTGGGACACTGAGCAAAAATGGCTGTTGCATGGATCACATGACCCAGCAGGCCCTATAATCTTGGAAACACCTATGGTGGGAAAGATGCCATGTAAAGTTTATAGCAAGCCTTAATGGGATCATAATATAAGTCTCTAGGGTTCATGCAGCTTAAATCAGGTAATAGTCTGTGTAATGATAAAATCTAAATCAATTAGATGGGTTTATTTGTGATAATTGTGTACAATAGTTCATACACTGCCCATAGACTATAAAATGTACAAGTGTACACACATGTGCAGTAGATTATAAAATGTATAACTACACATATAGGTGCAGTCCTGGCCCTTACAAAACTTCTGTTTAAAATTTGACATGTAGAAATGAGACTATAATCTAGAAATTGCACTCCTTAGAAATTACCCAAATGAGATAAAAATGTATGCCAACACAAAAACCTGCACACAAATGTTTATAGCAGCTTTATTCATGATTGCCATACTTCAAAGAAATCAAAATATCCTTCAGTAGATAAGTGGCTAAATAAACTGTGGTACATCCAGTCAATGGAGTATTATTCAACCCTAAGTAGGAAAAAGCTATGAGGACACGAAGGAACCTTAAATCCATATTACTAAGTGAAAGAGACCAGTCTGTAAAGTCTGCATACAATATAATTCCAACTATTTGACATTCTGGAAAAGGCAAAACTGTGGAGACAGTACAAAAGATCAGTGTTTTTCAGAGTTTGCGAGGAGAGAGGGATAAATTGGTGGAACACAGAGGATTTTTAGGACAATGAAACTAGTCTGTATGATACTATAATGGTAGATGCACGTCATTATAAATTTGCCCAAAACTATAGAATGTACAATTCTAAGAGTGAACCGTAACATAAACTATGGACTTTGAGTGTTTATTATGTGTCAATGTAGGTTCATCAATTGTAACAAATTAAAGCAATGGCAAAAAAATGCAATTACTTTTGCACCAACCTAATACCACTCTGGTGCAGGAAATCGATAGTGGAGGAGGCTGTGCATGTGTGGGTTCAGGTGGTATATGGGAAATCTATGTACTTTCTGCACAATTCTGTTGTGAACCTAAAACTGCTCTAAAAGAATGTTAAAAAGCTATTTAAAAAAAAAAAAACTTCACTGGTAGACCAATCTTTCTTACTTATCCACTTATAGGACCATTTTGTTAATAAGACCTTTTCTTCCCCCAAATAGTATAAAGCAACTTGATCTAGAGTAAGCAAGGTACAAAAAGGTGATTTTCTATAATGACACTAATGGTTCATGAACACAATGGTAGCCAGGCTTGATAAGGGACTGCAGCAGAAAACAAGAAAACAGAAAACTTTGTGGAAGCAGGCAAGCATTGTCCTATTTCCCTTCTCTTTAGATTACCCAATGCCAAGTCTATTTTTTTAACTAGTATCCACCCTACACTGGTGGTTGCTCATACAATGTCTATTCTCAGTATACTCTCCTTTTTTTTCATTACTTTCCTTTTTTTTTATTCTCTGAACAACTTCAATTTTGTTCAGAGAGATATGTTTAGCTTAAAGTTTTAGTTGCCCAGATACCTTTGCAACTAGATACTGACATAGTGACATTGTCTAGGCTAATGAGATGTAAGCAGAAGTAGAAGCTGTAGGTGGTTACTACAGGAAGCTGTTAATGGAGGTGTAGCCTTTCTCCCTGTCTGCCCAGAATATAGGTACCATGCGGGAGATGAGATAAGTATTTTGTAACCAAGAGGTTGAGAGCTACGTGGCAAGAATAGTGGAACAGAAAACTAAAAGTGGTGTGGGTGTTTTATCAGCCCAGGACTACCTATCTCTGCATTTATTATCATATGGAAACATTTTTAAAAGTAAGCCACAGTAGTTGGGTTTCTGTTTCATGCAGCGTGTCCTATTCTTAACTAATACGACATCCACTTGATCTTTCTTTCTTGGCAGATGAACACTCTCTGTGCTCTAGTCACTAGAGAAGGACAGCTGCTCACATATTTTCAGTTTATATTACCTCAGTTTATGCTAACAGTACAGATTAAACTAGAATTTCTTAGATCCAAGATGAATTTTACTAGAGGAAGAATCTGTTAACCCAGCTAATCAATTATGTGCAGGGTCAGGATAACTTACGCAAATATGGCTGGCAGGGCCCCATCTTGGAAGGATTTTAGGGAAAATGGTTCATGATGAATGAAGAACAAAGAAGGCAGCCCGATGATATGAACCACTCTTACTTTATTAAAACACAACTAAGTCAGCCACAGAATCTGACTCTCCCAATCACTTTTACTATACATACACAGATGTGACTCTGCCCAATGGTTTAAGTTCTTCTTAGCTGGAAACACTCCTGGATGAAAAGAATTCTTTAGGAAAACAATTTGAAATTAAATATGTGCATAGGAAGGTCCTTGGTGTGGCATCCAATTTTCAGACTTTCTGTGTGCAAGTGTTTTATTTATTTATTTACTTATTTGCTTATGTAAATTTCATCTTTTATTTTAGATACAGGTGGTTCATGTGTAGGTGTGTCACATGGGTATATCGTGTGATGCTGAGGTTTGAAGAGTGGATTCCGACACCCAGGTAGTGAGCATAGTAGCCAATAGGTAGTTTTTCAACCTGCACTCCTCTCCCCTACTAGTACTCTGAAGTGTCTATTGTACCCATATTTATGTTTATGTGTGATCAATGTTTAGCTCTCAGTTATAAGCGAGAATATATAGTATGTGGTTTTCTATTCCTGCATTCATTCACTGAGGATAATGGCCTCCATCTGCCCGCATACTGCTGTAAAAAAAATAAGTTCATTTTTTATGACTGTGTGGTATTCCATGATGTATATGTACCACATTTTCTTTATCCAGTCCACCACTAATGAGCACCTACGCTGATTCTATGTCTTTGCTATTGTGGATAGTGCTGTGATGAACACACTGGTGCATGTGTCTTTTTGGTAGAATAATCTATTTTCCTGTGGGTATATACCCAGTAATGGGATTGCTGGGTTGAATGGTAGTTCTGTTTTAAGTTATTTGAGAAATCTCTAAACTGCTCTCCACAACAGCTGAATTAATTTACATTCCCACTAACAGTATATAAGCTTTGCCTTTTCTTTGCAGCTTCACCAACATCTGTTGTTTTTGACTTTGTAATAATAGCCATTCTGACTGGTGTGAGATGTTATCTCATTGTAGTTTTTATTTGCATTTCTCTTATGATTGGTGATGATGAGCATTTTTCATATGTTTGTTGGCCACTTGTATGCCTTTTTCAAGAAGCATCTGTTCATGTCCTTTGTCCATTTTTTTAATGGGGTTATTTGTTTTTTGCTTGTTGATTTGTTTAAGTTCCTTATAAATTCTGGATATTAGACATTCGCCAGGTGCATAGGTTGTGAATATTTTCTCCCATTTGGTAGGTTTTTTGTTTACTCTGTATGTTTTCTTCTGCTGTGTGGAAGATTTTTAGTTTAATTAGGTCCCATTTGTCAATTTTTGTTTTCATTGCAATTGCTTTAATATATACATAAGTGGAAGCGAATTCAGCTAGGATACTGCCTATTCTGTATACTGTTCAGATATGTTCCACCCTGTGCAAGGATTTGAAAGTATAGTGACACTTTGAGACTTAACAATTGTCCTAGGGGGAAAGCTGTAAACATAAGTAATTCATAATGCAAGTTTCCAGTTTTTCTGCTGCAAATATGTAATTTATATTATAATTGTTATTAGATCAGAGGAAGAAGAGAAGATGGCCCCTTGTCATTAAAAAATATTTGGAAAATGACAAAATCAGTTTTTCCTCGAGGTTAAGAAAATGCTACAATTAGACAAAGAAAACACAAAGCTACATGTTGTCCATTCAACTGCAGAGTGAGTGTCTGAACATTTACAGATGTAAAAAGAAGTAACTCACTAAAATCTTTACAACACAGAGTGAAATGATGCCTGGTACTCTGCAAGTATTTGATGTCACTATAATATGTAAGCATATAACTGACAATATTAACTTGCTACCTGTCAATGAATATGTCAAACGAAGTAATGCTACATGTCAGTTTCTCTTCATATTGGAGTCTCTTGGATTCACTCTGTGAGATATATTTTTATCACTGGTGTTTACAGAAACACAGTGGCAGTTAATCTATACCTTATTCCTATAAATTTTAAAGACTTTTTTATAGAATCCAAAGACAATGATCCTGCAAGATTCTTTTAAAATAAAAATTCTGATAGAAATACCATAAAAATCGTTTAAAATGTCATAGCCCTCACAGTATTGCATCCCCTAGCTACTCATTCATACTTTAGTCACACATTCAGTAAATATTTGTTGAGTGCTAGTAAACAGCAGACACAGCACTGGGCACTAAGGAGGCAGTAGCAAATACTATACAAACAGGGGCTCCTGGCTTTATGGAGTTAAAAGATTAATGGGGAAGACAGCATTAACTAAATACTTATAAATGTGCAAATGTATGAGAGAATGCACACAGGCTATGATAAAGGGACCTACTGCTATTCATGAGAGAGAAATGTTACTAAATATCTATACTCTTTCTCCATAATCTAAATTTGAAGTGCTGAGTTATCAACCTTTGAACAATATCTCAGACCAGGATAAGACCAGAAAATGCTAAGTTCCAAAATCAATTTCATTTTGTGGAATGGTTGGACGTTTGCCAACATCACACCAAAAATAAATAAATAAGCAACGGGACCCATCTATATGCAGCTGTATTGAAAATTGTATTCCATATGTGACAACATATTATTAAAACAGCAAAACCATAGCTTCCATCTGCCTCTTGAGATGCACAGCGTCACTCCTTTCCCTGTAATGTTACCCTTTATTGCATTTGTCGGCAGCATATTCCATTTTAATATTTGATAAATAGATATGGAAGAAATTGTTTCAAGCTACAATCCTGTACTGTTTCAGCTGTTCACCTTCTTTCTGAAGCAAAATCTCTATACTCAAACTAATATCTCCCTAAAAAGAAAAATCAATTTAAAATAACTGTGAAAATGTGTTTATTTTTCTACCCTCAGGATTAAAAAAACTGAGAAATGATTAATAATAATTTGTCTAGAAAGATAATGCAGGCACTTTAGGGAGGTAGTGATTTTGCATCTTTAATTTTCATCAGTTCTAACATGTTATCATTAAAACTGCATGACTGTATGTATGTATATATAGAGAGAGAGAGAGAGAGATAAAAGAAAACGAAAGAGGTGGTAATACCTCATATCTCTTAGGCGGTATTTTCTATGTTTCAGATTTCTACATTGTCTGACCCCATTTCAGTCAATTTTCCATAGCCTGCCTGTCTCATATCCGCTGAGGGAACACACTAGTGCTGTGTTTATGCTAATTTTATGCTCTCTGAGTTGTGTCTGTTATTCAAAGCAGTTGAAGCAGTTATTGCCAGTAATCTTATTTCTGTGGGAGCCCCAGGGCAGACGAGGCCTCAAAATCAGGCCTGCAGACCGAGGCAAAGCCATCACAGCCTGCTGGTAAATGGCAGTTCTTTCCCTCCGAATCTGATATCAGTTACTTCGCAAACACAGTAATAAAATGAAACAAATCAGATTTTCAAGTAAATAAACCAGACTTCAGTGGGAAGCAACAATGGTCAGGGCAACAGGAGTTTAATAAGTGATACGTAGGGGGAAATACAAAAGCACCATGGCCTGCTCCTCTACTCTCTTTATTTCAAAGCGAAGCCTCCCCAACCTCCCAGCTCTGAAAAGGGAAGGTATTTTAACCCAACAGCATAAAAGAGGAGGAGACATCAAGTAAAACAAGCAGCAAAGTAGATGTTAACTTTATCTTATCTAAGATCAAGCACAATACTGAAAATTCTATTACTTGCCTTTGAAGAGCATCTAGGGATGTAATATACAACAAAAGATTTGCAAAGACAAATTGACTCATCCATTCTTCTTATGCCAAAAAAATGAAGCCCATTTAGAAATCTCAAGAAAATGGATACAAAGCTAACCAGTGTAGTTTCCTGATGTAGAGATATTTTTCCTACTACAACATAGGGTAACATGGAGATTTTGATGCAGCAAAAGCAGTTACCAAGTTCTCTTTGCCAAATCGGAGAATCATGCACTCATGGGATCATTCATTTCTGGCAAGTGCTCCTTGTTTTCCAATGTGTTCTTAATTTCAATTATTCTAAGCTGCTCTGCACTCCATCGCCCTCCACTCTATCACTCATTTGTTGTAACTAATTATAATGTCTGATCAAAAATAAACAGTAAAATGAGAAGTGTCTAAATATAAGTTAGCAGCATGACAGAGTTTTTCTAGAAACTAATGGCAAATATCTTTCATAAATTTGGATCCAGTGCTATGTTGATAAACTTATATTTGTTTTCTTTAATCTGCAGTGCCTTACCCCCATCCTTCCCAACAGCAAGACTCATTCATTCAACAGAATGCTCATTCATTCAGCATACCTTTACTATCTATTTTATGCCAGGCACTATAATCAGAGCAGGAACTATAGACTCAGATTTGAGCAGGGACAGAATGACACAGTATTAGAACCGTATTTATTCATCCAACTGCTACGAGTAAGGGATGTAGAAGACACTGTAGGGACACAGCAACTCACTGATGGTTAGAGATAGGCTTTTTGAGAAGGTGACTTCTGAGTTGAATTTTGTAAAAAAGAATATAAATTTATAAGTCAGGAAAGCATTTACTAGGTAGAGGACTGAGAGAGTGCATTTGTAGAGTATTAAGAAGATCAGTATGAATGGGACAGGGTTTGAAGAAGTGGTAAGGAAAAAGTCTAGGGACTCAGAATCATAAAAGAATTCAGATGTTCCCACTACTAGTGCACTCAAGGGTTTTACACAGGGCACTAATGTGTTCAGAATCTGATTTTATAAAGACCATTTTTCCATCAGTGTGGAAGATAGAAAAGAGAGGCTTTTGCTAGAAATAGAGGCTAGTGGTGAAGAAAAAGGGAAGGATAAGACTCACAGTAGAATCTGAGGAAAGAGGCAAAAGAGATGAGATATTTACAGTGAGCATGTCTACCTCAACATGGCACATTGAACACATAATTTTACTTCTGCTTATTCCAGAAAAAAACCAGTAAGATGACAGTAAAGGAAGAGGATAATTAAGGCCCCCACATAAATAAAAAGAACAGAAAAGGAGAATACAACAGATGAAAAATATCAAGAAAATGTTTAGATGGAAAGCAGATGCATATATGTAACTGAATTAACAAAGAAAAGAAAGCTAAAATCTAACTTCACTGGGGAAGCCACCTAATTCACTATCTATTATAAAACCCCAGAAAGATCTAGGAGTTGGAGGCATCAGTATCTCTGAAAGGTAAAGCATAATACTTAGTTGAAAATAAAGAGGATAGGTTGATAGTTTGTAAGGAAGTATTTAGAACCTTAGACCTATTTCCCAATCTCAACAGAAGAAAGAAAATTTATTTCTCCACTGAGGTTAAATTACCAAAGTTTGGATTTAGGTATACAAGTGGATAAAATTAAAAGTTGTATCCCAGATGCTGAGAATTTTTTTTTTTTTTTTTTTTTTTTGAGACGGAGTCTCGCTTTGTCGCCCAGGCTGGAGTGCAGTGGCCGGATCTCAGCTCACTGCAAGCTCCGCCTCCTGGGTTCATGCCATTCTCCTGCCTCAGCCTCCCGAGTAGCTGGGACTACAGGCGCCCACCACCTCGCCCGGCTAGTTTTTTGTATTTTTTAGTAGAGACGGGGTTTCACCAGGTTAGCCAGGATGGTCTCGATCTCCTGACCTCGTGATCCGCCCGTCTCAGCCTCCCAAAGTGCTGGGATTACAGGCTTGAGAGAATTTCTTAGTATTCTTTCCCTGTTCAGCTTTCAGAACAATAGCAGATATGCCTACAAATCCCAGGCAAAGATCAGTAGTATTTTCTTTAGAGAAACAGACCCCATTCAAAAGAGAAAATTGACAGACACTAATATAGTAGGACCTCTAATATAATAGTCAAATCTTAGACCAATCAACATATAGTGAGCCACACTAAACTCACCCATGCAAACAGGGCTTCCAATCACCTTGTTCATGCCTCATTCAAAATCTAAATATACTGCCAGTGATTAATTTTAAGACAGATCTCCAACATATCAAAACAAACCAAAAATAAACAAATGGAACATGAAAAAAGAGAATTAAACCAAAACATGTATAATATGCATGTGTGCCTATGTGTATCTTAGTATCCTAGAAGAACTAAGAGAAGAAGATACTGCTTTCATAAAACAAGGACAGGATACTATAAGTAAGGAACATTTCTTTTCTTTATCTTTTTTTTTTTTTTTTTTTTTTTTTTTTGACAGTCTTGCTCTGTCACCCAGGCTGGAGTGCAGTGGCATGATGTCGACTCACTACAACCCCCACTTCCTGGGTTCAAGCAATTCTCCCTCCCTCAGCCTCTTGAGCAGCTGGGACTACAGACACCTGCCACCATGCCTGGCTAATTTTTTTATTTTCAGTAGAGAAGGGGATTCGCCATTTTGGCCAGGCTGATCTCGAACTCCTGACCTCAGGTGATCTTCCTGCCTCAGCCTCCCAAAGTGCTGGGATTACAGGTGTGAGCCACAGTGCCCAACCAGTAAGAAACATTCTAAGAATACAAAAGTGTTCTCATAAACTAAAAATATATTTTTAAAAAGTAACACAAAAAAATAGAAAAGTTCAATGGTAGAATGAAAGAATTATCACAAAAGACAAAGAAAGAAAACAAAGATATGGGCTTTAAAAAAGAAGAGCCAATAAAATTAGAGAATTTATATTGAATATTCAATATCTAACAAATGGAAGTACCAGTAGCAGAGGACAGTGAAAACAGAGGGAAAGAAATCACAAAAGAAATAATTCAAGAAAATTTGTAAAACCTGAAATTCAAGAGTGTCATGGTTTAGTCTATTGAGTCTCCATCATAATAAATGAAAAAAAAGTGCACTAATAAATTTCAGAGTAACATTGATGAAGTGATTTTTAAAACCTTCTGAAAAGAAACAAGTGAGAGTCAGAATAGCATCAATTTCTAAACTTTAACAATGAAAGTTAGAAAGCAAGAGTTAAACAACTTTCAAATCCTGAGTTACCAGGGGCGATAGAGATTTTGTCTAAAAAAAAATAAAAAATAAAAAAATTCTGAGTAAACATTGAGTAAACATGATTTCCAATACACTCTATACTCACTAAAAGTATATACTAAGTGTGGGGGTAGAATAAATATATTTTCTGATATGTGAGCTCTTAGAAAACTGAGTTTCCATTCACTCTCAGAAAGTGATGAGAGAATATGCAAAACAAAGAATTGAACCAAGAAAGTAGAAGAGGTGGAATCCAAGAAATAGAGGTCAAACACAGGAAAGAAGAAAAGGATATCATTGTTCCAAGATAATAGTGTATACACATTCTGAGAACTATAGCTGTGCAGGTCTATAGAATAACTAATTCAAACTGGAAGAAGACGATGAAGAGTGTTACAAAGTATGATTCTAAAACGATGTGGAAATAAAATATATCGCATTGTTTGACCATAGTAAATGTATTTTACAGTTTTATTAGAGAGTTTAGGGATGGGTAGTGATCAAAACATAAAAAAAAAAACTAAGCAAATAAAGACAACTGTTAACTTTTAGATAAGTAATAGTAATACAACAAATATTTACTACAAATTAGAATAATAAGGATGTCAGAGTGTTGGTATGAAGAAAGGAAGTAATATAATAATAGCTAACACTTAAGTTCCATTCAAGTGCTTATTATGTGCCAAGCACTCTGTTACATACTTCATTTGAATTAGTTTATTTAATCCTCACAGTAATTCTATAAAATGAGTACTGCTACTACTGTCCTCATTTTACAGGTAAGACAAGTAAGGTAAAATCCTTTTTCTGAATCACAAAGCTAGTGTGCATAAAAGCTGGGATTTAAATCTGACAATGTACAGGGTAAAAGATTTTGCTCCTGACCACATAATTGTAGTCCTTCCCATCCCCTTTTACTGCCTACTCATTTCTCCAGATGAGATGAGACCTGGACCCTATTTCCAATATCTTCATATCCCACATATTTGATAACATGCTTGTTCTTAGGCTGCCCAGAGTCTCCTGTTTCCATGCTCCCCACCTATCACTTGGCTCTCTCGAATATTGGATTTGTGTCTGAACTGGACTCCAGTGGATTCAGCACCTTGAACTACTCTAATGAGCAGAGTTAATACAGTTCATATTTCTCCTCACATCTGAAGAAGAAGGTAGATTGATCTATTAGATATTTGTTTTCTTCATTTCCTTTCATTCTCTTACATATATTTACAGTTACAGAATAGATTTTTTCACTGCATAATTTAGTATAACTACATAAGTCAACTCATTTGGTTATCTGTATTTTTCTCCATGAACAGCTTTATGACAATGGACAAGAAGATTTGAAAGTAAAACTTGAACAAATACATAGGAAAGTTTAGGCCGGGTGTAGTGGCTCGTGCCTGTAATCCCAGCACTTTGGGAGGCTGAGGTGTGCATATTGCTTGAGCCCAGGAATACAAAACCAACCTAGGCAAATAGCAAAACCCTACCTCTACAAATACATACGTGTTCGATATATATGTGTGTGTGTGTGTGTGTGTGTGTGTGTGTGTGTGTGTGTGTGTGTGTGTTCAGTTTGGGGAAATTTAGAGATCCTTCTAGGGTGACTAACTGTCCTAATTTGCCCAAAACTGTTGAGTTTCCTGGGATTCAGGACTTCCAGTGTTAAAATTTGGAGAATTCCAGTAAGACGAAATGATTGATCACTTTTGTCAGAATCTTGACTTTGGTATTTAACGTTTGTAGCCGCTAAGCTCTGAAGTACCCTCTTTTTCTGTGGGTCTGTAAGGTTGAGCTCTTACATCTTGATTGTCAAGAGTGAAATATTCAGGGAGATTTGGAAGAAGCAGAGATGTGTAGAGGAAGGGATTTTGCTTTGACATTTTTTAGATGGTGCTTGGAAAAACTAAAATTGCGGAGAAAACTCCTCATGTACTAGAGAAGAAAGCCCAGACTCTAGCTTAGTCTAGTGTTAGGAAACAGAAAGTAGCCCCTAGGTGTTGAGACAACCAAAATCCTAGAGAATCCTTGAGAATAAAGAGGATTTGCTGTGTTGAGCTGGACTCATGATCAATGCAAGGTTGTATGAAGTTAATGAGACTGATGGTAGATGACCGCTCAAATCAAATTGCCTTTACTAACGAGGATATGGCATAGATGGACCAGATAAAATAAGAGAAATTCTGCAATGATGATGCCATCAGAGACTATTCAAAGATGAACAATTTGCATTCCAAAGTATTCAGAGGGTTGTCTGGAAAAATTTACAAGACATTTGATACTTTTTTTTTTTGCAAAAATTATTGTCCTTGTCACCATAAAACAAAATCTAAATGTGAAGGATTTTGAATCATACTACTAATTAATTTTATCAAAATTTATAATCAAACATAATCATTCATTTATTGTTTAAACTATCACAACTATAATATATTTTGTGATCTATAAGATACAATATTTTCATAAAATAATAACTCCATTGTTATTTTAGTTCCAAATCAAGTTTACTTCTGTACATCTGTTTCAGATCCTTAGTGATATTAGTCATTTAAATCTAACAGGGTCTTAAAAATAGATATCAGCTAGACTTGAAGACATATGGTGCTAAATACTCAAATCTAGTTCCCACCACCCAAGCAAAGCTAAATGATAAACATAGTTATTTACTGAATGCTCAATAATGCTCATTACTGCCAAATATGTTACTTTCATTACCTTAGTGAGTGGTGGACCACAAAGTAGCAAACAAAAAGTATGAGTTATTCGTTCGGAGGTTGGTACTATTGAATTAGTTCTTATAAAGGAGTTTGTGTGTGAATGGTAAACTTTGAATAAAAGTTGTTGCCCATCAATAATTCCTCATTTTTGAAGCAGAAGTAACAGAACCGAACTCTGAAAATAAACACAGGCTAGTGTGCTAGTGGTATAAAACATTTTAAAATAGCTTATAAATTAAATGCTGCTTTTAAATGCAATTCACTTCATGGTCTTTTAAAATTTATTTTTTTAATTATCATAAAGTTAATCTTTTTAAGGAATTCTGTGATTTTTAAGACATGTATGTATCTGTGTAACCACCCATGGCAATCAGCATACAAAACAGTTCCATTACCCCAAAAACCTCCCTCTTGTTCTACTTTTATAGTCATATCTCCCACTACCTCCAACCTCTGGCAACTAGTGATCTGTTCTCTATCACTATTGTTCTGCCTTTTGAGAATGTTATGTATGAAATCATATAGTATGATAGCTTTTAAGACTGGCTTCTCTTATTTAGTGTAATGCCTTTGAGATCCTTCCACACTGCATGCATTAATAGTTGGTTCCTTTTTATTCCTGAGTAATATTTCGTTCTTTGGATGTACCACAGTTTGTTTGTTCATCCATTAAAGGACATTTAATTTTTTCCAATTTGGAGCAATTATGAGTAGAGCTGCTATTAACATTCATGAACAGATTTTTGGGTATACATAAGCTTTCATATTTTGGGGATAAATACCCAGGAGAGAAATCACTGAATTGGATGGTAAATGTGCATTTAAATTAATAAGAAACTGCCTGTGTTTGTCCATTCTCATACTGCTATAAGGAACTACCTGAGATTGGGTAATTTACGAAGAATAAAGGTTCAATTGGCTCACAGTTCTTCAGGCTTAACAGGAAACTGACTGAGAGGCCTCAGATAACTTACAATCATTGTGGAAGGTGAAGGGAAAGCAAGCATGTCTTGCCATAGCAGAGCAAGAGAAAGAGAGAGAGTGCAAGCAGAGGGGGGAGGTGCCACACACTTCTAAACAGCCAGATCTCATAAGAACTCACTCACTATCATGAGAACAGCACGGAGGAAATCCATCCCCCATGATTCAGTCACCTCCCACAGGGCCTCTTTGCTGACATACAGGGATTACAATTTGAGATGAGATTTGGGTGAGGACATAGAGCCAAATCATATCACTGCCAAACCATTTTTATAATGGAGGAACCATTTTTTCATTCCTCCAGGAATGTATGAGGTTTTCATTTCCTCCACATATTTACTGGCACTTGGTATTATGCAAGCATTTTTTATTTTAGCCATCTGAAGAAATGAATAATTGTTTCTCATAGCGATTTTAATTTGTATTTTCCTAATAGTCAATGATGCTAAACATCTTTGTATGTGCTTTTTTACTACCCCTTTGTCCTTTTTATTGAAGTTCAATCAAACTCTTTGCCCATTTTAAAATTAGAGGGTTTTTTTTTGCTTTAATATTATAGAGTTTTGAGAGTTCTCTATTACATGCTGAATACAAGTAAGTCATTTGTTCAATATATGTGACTTGAAAATATCTTTTCTCAGCTGCCGTTTATCTTTTGATTCTGTTAATAGAGTCTTTCACAGAGCAAATTTGTAAATTTCTGATCAAGTTCAATTTATATATATATATTCTTGTATGAATTATGCTTTTGATGTCATAGCTGAGCAATTTTCCTCTAATTGAGGTCATGAATATTTTTTTCAGGTTTTCTTCTAAAAGCATTATACACAGTTTTACATTTAGCTCTGTGAAACATTAGTAAAACATTTAGCTCAGTGGTCCATTTGGTGTTATATTTTTTATGTGGCATGAATTTCATGTCAAAGTTTACTTTATCTTAACTTACAGGTGCCCGATTATGTCAACATTATTTTTTGAAAACTCTGTATTTTTTCTTTTTATTTTTATTGTATATATTTAAGGTGTACAACACAATGTTTTGAAATACATACACATAGTGAAATGGTTACTGCAGTCAAGCAAATTAATATATCCATTCTATCATAGAGTCACCTTTTTGTGGGTGTTTGGTAAAAAGCACCAGAAATTTACTCTCTTGGCAAATTTCCAGTACAAAATACAATATTATTAAACTGTAGCTGCCATGTTGTACATTAGATCTCTAGATTTATTCATATTATATAACTATAACTTTATACCCTTTGACCAATATCTCCCACATGTCTCCTCTCTGCATTAGTAACTGCCATTCTATTCCCTATTTCTATGTGTTCAACTTGTATGGATTCCACATATAAAGGAGATCATGCAGTGGATTTTGTTTGTTTGTTTGTTTATCTCTGGTGTGCCTCAGCATAATGTCTTCTAGGTTTATCCATGTTATCATAAATGTCAGAATCTCCTCTTTTTTAGGGCTGAATAATATTCTATTGTATGTATACCACAATTTCTTTATCCCTTCATCCATTGACAGACACATAGATTGTTTATGTATCTTGGCTGTTGTGAATTATGTTTCAATGATCATGGGAATGCAGATATCTCTATGAGGTACTGGTTTCATTTCCTTTGCATATGTAACCAGAAAAGAGATTGCTAAATTATATGGTAGGTTTATTTTTATTTTTTTCAAGAGACCGCCATACTATTTTCAATAATTATTTTATAAATTTACATTCTCAAGAACAGTGTACAAAAGTTTTATTTTCTACACTCTCACTAAAATTTATCTTATTTCTCTTTGATAATAGTCATCCTCACAGGGGTGAGATGATATCTCATTGTGGTTTTATCTTTTATTTCCTTGATGATTACTAATGTTGAGTACTTTTTTATATATCTGTTGGCACCCCTTTATAAATCTTTTGGTAATTTTATGTCTTCTTTGCCTATATGTCTATCAGATTTTATTTTTTATTTTAAATTCAGTTTATTTATTTATTTATTTATTTTTTGCTATTGAATTATGGGAGTTCCTTATATATTTTGGATATGAGGCCCTTGTCAAATATATAGACTGTGAATCTTTTCTCCCAATACATAAACTGCCTTTTCATTTTGTGGAATGTTTCCTTTGCTGTGCAAAAGCTTTTTACGTTGAGGTAGTCCCATTTGTTTATGCTCGCTATTGTGGCCTGAGCTTTAGGTGCAGTATCCAAAAAATCATTACCAAAGCCAACGCCAGGGTTCTTTCCCTTATGTTTTCTTTTAGCAGTTTTACAGTTTCAGGTCTTGCGTTTAAGTCTTTAACCCATTTTGAGTTGATTTTTGCTCATTTTATAAGATAAGGGTCCAATTTCATTCTTTTGTTTGTGGATGTTCAGTTTTTCCAACACCGTATATTGAAGAGACTGTCCTTTTCCCATTGTATATTCTTGGTGTCTTTGTTGAAGATCAGTTAACTGTATATGTTTGGACTGACTTATAGTCTTTCTATTACATTCCATTTGTCTATTTACCTGCTGTCTCTCTCACTCTCTCTCTCTGTATATATATAGATATAGCTATATGTTCTATTATATATCTATATAATATATATTCTAATATATATGTATATAATATATATTCTATTATATATGTATATAATATATATATTCTATTATATTCCAGTGGTCCGTTTATACCAGTGTCATATTGTTTTGATTATTATTGCCGTGTAATACAATTTGAAAGCAGGAAATGTGATGTCTCCAACTTTGCTTTTCTTTCTCAAGACTGTTTTGGCTATTTGGGGTCGGGGGTCTTTTGTAGTTCCATATAAATTTTAAAATTCTTTTCCATTTCTGTGAAAAATGCCATTGGAATTTCGATGGAGAAGGTGTTGAATCTATATATGACTTAGTAGAATGAACATTCTTATAATTATTCTTCTACTCCATAAATATGGCATATCTATTTATTTATGTCTTTTTCAATTTATTTAATGTTTTATAATTTTCAGGATACAGATTTTGCACCCCCTTGGTTAAATTTATTCTAAATTATTGTATTCTTTTCTTGTTAATGTAAATGGGATTGTTTTCTTGACTTCCTTTCTGGATAGATTATAACTGATGTAAATAAATACAACTGATATTTTTTATTATTTATTTACTTATTTATTTCGAGATGGAGTCTCGTTCTGTCACCCAGGCTGGAGTGCAGTGGCACGATCTCGGCTCACTGCAACCTCCGCCTCCCGAGTTCAAGCAATTATCCTGCCTTAGCCTCCCAAGTTGCTGGGACTACAGGCGCATGCCACCATACTAGGCTAATTTTTGTATTTTTAGTAGCGACAGGGTTTTGCTATGTTGGCCAGGCTGATCTCGAACTCCTGACCTCGGGTGATCCACCTACCTCTGCCTCCCAAAGTGCTGGGATTATAGGTGTGAGCCACGTGCACGTCCTACAGCTGATATTTTTAGGTTGATTTTTGAATGCTGAAACTTTAGTGAATGTGTTCATTAGTTCTAACAGTTATTTTTTGGAGGATTTAGGGTTTTCTACATACGAGATTACATCATCTGCAAACAGAGACAATTTAATGTCTTCCTTTCCAATTTAGATGATTGTTACTTTTTTTTCCTTTCTGTTTGATCTTGCTAGTACTTCTTTACTATGCTGAGTAGAAGTGGTGAGAGTGGGCAGCCTTACCTTGGACCAGATCTTAGAGGAAATGATTGTAGTCTTTCCCCATTGAGTACAATGTTAGCTGTGGGCTTTTCATAACTGGCAGTTATTGTGTTTCAGACATTTACTTCTATACCTATTTAATTGAAAGTTTTTATCACGAATGGACGTTGAACTTTATCAAATGCTTTTTCTGCATATATTAAGACAATCATGTGGTTTTATTATTCATTCTGTTAACATGGTGTACCACATTGATTGGTTTGTGTATGTTAAAATACCCCTGCATCCCAGAGATAAATCTCATGTGGTCATGTCCTGAATGCTGTTTGCTAATATTCTATTGAGGATTTTTACATCTATGTTGACCAGAGATATTGACCTGTAGTTTGTTTTTTGTTTTGTTTTGTTTTGTTTTGTTTCCCCCATGATATCTTTGTCTGGCTTTAGTATGAAAGTGATGTTGGTCTCATATAATAAGTTGGAAGTATTACCTCTACTTCAATTTTTTTGGAAGAGTTTAAGAAGTATTGGTATTACTTTTTCTTTGAATGTTTGGTAGAATTCAGTCATAAAGCCATCTGGTCCTGAGCTTTTCTCTTTTTCTCTTTTCTTTCTTTTTTTCTTTTTCTTTTTAGAGATGGAGTCTAACTCTATTGCCCAGGCTGAAGTGCAGTGGCATGATCATGGCTTACTGCAGCCTCAAACTCCTGGGCTGAAAAGATCCTCCTGCCTTGGCTTCTCAAAGTGCTGGGATTACACGTGTGAGCCACTGCACCTGGCTTTCTAGGAGTTGTTTTTTTTTTTTTTTTTAATTGCAATTTTAATCTACTTATTATTAGTCTATGTGAACTTTCTATTTCTTCTTGATTCAGTCTTGGTAGATTGTACATTTTTAGAAATTTATCTATTTTTTCTAGGTTATCCAATTTGTAGGCATATAAGAATTCAAATAGTCTCTTATCCTAAAAAAGGAGATTGTCTCCTGTTTTATTTCTGATTTTATTTATTAGTGTCCCCCCTTTTTTGAGTTTTCTCTCTTTTTTTCCTTAAATCTAGGTAAGAGTTTGTCAATTTTGTGTATTTTTCAAAGAAATTTTTAAAATTTTTTTCTATAGTTTTAAAATTCTCTATTAGATATATTTTTGCTCTGTATCTTATTACTTTATTCCTATGCTATTACTTTAGGCTTAGTATCTTTTTATAGTTCCTTAAGGTATAAAGTTAGGATGTTAACTTGAGATCTTCTTTTTTAATGTTGACATTTATCGTTATAAACTTCCTCTTAGTACTGTCTTTGCTGCATCCCATAAGTTTTAGTATGTTGTGTTTTCATTTCATCTCAATATATTTTTAGATTTTTCTTTTGATTTTCTTTTTGACCCGGTGATTGTTCAAGAGTGTTTACTTTGTTTCCATATATTTTAAACTTTCTCATTTTCTTAACTATTATTGGTTTCTAGTTCTATTCTATTGTGACAGGAAAAGTTACTTGGTATGATTTGGATCTTTCTAAATTTGTTAATATTTGTTTTGTGACCAAACATGTGATTCTATACTCGAGAATGTTCTGTGTGCACTTGAGAAAAATGTATAGTAGTCTGCTGTTGAAGAGAAAGTTCTATAAATGCTTGTTAGGTCCACTTGATTTATAGCATTATTCAAGTCTACTGTTACTTTATTGATTTTCTATTCAGACGTTCTATTCATTATTGTAATTGGGGTATTAAAGTCTCATGCAATCACTGCATTACTATCAATGTCATCTTTCAGATCTGTCAATATTTATTTTCTATACTTAGATGCTCTGATGTTGGGTGCCTGTATATTTATAATCATTATATCTTAGCCTTGAATTGATCCTTTTAGCTTTTGTGTCCTTGGCTCTAAAGTGTTTCTTGTAGACAGCATGTAGTTGGATCTTGGTTTACTTATTTATCCATTCAGTACCTCTGTATCTTTTTATCAGAGAGTTTAGTCCATTTACATTTTATGTAATTGTTGATAGGGAAGGATTTACTATTGGCATTTTGTCAACTGCTTTGTGTTTATCTTGTGATTCCTATGTTCCTTTATTCTCCCTTGCTGTCTTATTTTGTGTTTGTTTGTTTTGTTTGTCTGTTTGGTTTCTTTTGTGTAATTTTGATAGGTGTTTTTTTTTTGTGGTTACTTAGGGGCTTACATAAAATTTCTTGTAACAGTCTGTTTTAAACTGACTGTTTTACACAACTTTATCCACATACAAGAACTGCATGTTTACCTCTCTTCCTCCCATATTATATGCTTTAGATGTCTAAATTTACATTTAATGATCTTATGTATCCATTAACATAATCTAAATTATAGTTTTAAAAATAATTTTGTCTTTTCCCTTTTATAGTAGAATTAAAAGCATTTATCCACCACCTTTATACTAATGGAGTATTTTTTGTCTATGTATTTGCTTTTACAGACAATTTTGTACTTTCTTATGCCCTCTTTTTGCTGTTTAGCATCCTTTTGTTTCACTTTAAAGAGTTTCTGTTACATTTCTCATAAGACAAGTCTAGTAGTGATAAACTCGTTCAATTTGTGTTTGTCTGAGAGCATCTTTTTCTTTCCTTCATTTTTAAAGGACAGTTTTGGCAGGTATAATATTCTTGGTTTATAGTGTTGTGCTTGTTTGTTTTTGCTTCAGCACTTTGAATATATAGTCTCACTCCCTTCAGGTCTGCAGGGTTTCTGCTGAAAAATCCACTGATAGAAGAGTTCCCCTTCTATGTAACAAGTTACTTTTTTTTATTGTTGCTTTCAAAATTCTCCTTTTGTCTCTAATTATTGACAATTTGCTTATAATATGTCTTGATGTAAGTCTGTTTAGATTCATCTTATTTTATGTTCTTTGAGCTTCCTAGATTTGGATGTTTTTTCCCCCTGGTTTGGGAAGTTTTTAGCTATTATTTTTTGAGTACTTTCTTTTCCTTTCACTATTTTATTTCCTTTTGGGACCCCCATTATGTGTGTATTTGCCTGCTTGATGGTGTTCCATAAGTCACTTAAGCTATCTTTACTTTTCTCATTTTTCTTTTTGCTCCTCTGATTATTTCCAATGACCTGTTACTGAGTTTGCTGATTGTTTCATCTGCTTGATATAGTCTGTTGTTGAATCCCTCTATTGAATTTTCAGTTCTGTTATTGTATTTTTCAACTCTATGATACCAATATGGTACCTTTTTATATTTTCTCTCTCCTTGTTAAAATTCTCACTTTGTATGTGCATTGCTCTCCTGACCTTGGTGAGTATATGATTACTGCTTTTAATTTTCTGTTAAGCAACACATGTTGATCAATTACATTCAGTTCAGCAGAAACAGTCTGCAGATTTATTTTGGTGTTCTGTTTGAAACATGTTTCTCTATTTTTTTATTATTTCTGCATTTTCCTTGGCTCTCTGTGTTGGTTTCTGCATATTAAACAACCACATCTCTCTATCTTGACAGAATAGCCTTATGTAAAAGATAAGCTTACCCAATCAGCTCAGCCAGAGGTTCCAAGTGCCTCTCAAACCTTTATGTTGGTCCAAACTGCAATCCGTGTTCTTACTGGGCCCCTAGAAGATTAGGCTCTACCAAGTCCCATCAATGCCCCAAAGCAGCTGAGATAGAAGGCAGTCCCTCAGGAAGCAGCTGAAGAAGTTGAGGTGTTAGAAGTATGACCTGGTTTCCTTTTGCCTCAGGGCAAAGTGGGGAACTGGTGTTTATCTCCCACTCACTCCACGCTAAGTCAGGTAGAGGTTCTGTGCAGACACTTATATTCATGTTCAGACCATACACTTTCAGCCCATTGCTTTGCTCTTTGTTGCCAGGCATCTGGTGAATGTCAGGTTCTTAACTCTCAAAGATAAGAAGGTTAGCTTGAGGTTTGATTCTGCCTCTAGGGTAAGCCGGGGAGAAAAGAGACAAGAAGTGCCTACATGCCCATTCAGGCTTGCCCTTTCAGCTCCCAAATATAGGCTAATTAAAAGCCTGACTCATGTCAGAAGCTAGAAAGTTAAGGTGTTAGTGGGCAGTCAAACCTCTTCTAGTGAGAAACAGAGCTCGATGTTTTTGCCTGCTTCCTCTGCACTGAACTAGGGGAAATAACCGCTGATAGTGTTCCTGTGCCCATTTAAAACCACTTTCTTTCTTTATGTTCCTGAAGACTCACAAATGCTGTGCCCTGTTAACTCCTAAGTGATTTAAGAGCCAGTCTCTTGTATGTGAGCTGTAAAAGTTGGAGTGTTTGTTGTGTGGATAAACTGTCCAAAAAGTGGCTAGAAATTAAATTTATTTTTATCATTGGAGCAAGCCATGGGGGAGGAGACACAGGTAACACTCAAACACCTGTTCAGGCTCTTGAAGCTCTCATTAATTCTCTACTCCATCAACTCCCACATGCAAGCTACTTAAAAGTCCAATCCTTAAATAGCAACTGAAAATGTGTGCAGTTCTTCCAAGGAGCAACTGGGGGCTGAAACTTATTGCCTGTCCATCTGTGCTGAGCCCTGGGAGAATGCAGACTGACTATTTGTTCTTTATAGTCCTGAGGGACTGACAAATGCCAAGCCCCATTTACTCTCAGAACTCAGTGGGAGCTTCAGAGTTCCTCCAGTGGGAGCTGTAAAAGTTGGGGTGATATATGTGTGACTCAAGCCCTTCATTCCTCAAGGAGGAGCTGGAAATGAAGGGTTCCATACAGATTGTAATGCACTGTAACTGGGGTGGTATTTGTGGCTGAAGTGTGTCTCGGGGTGGGGGGGTTGGTTTATTTTCTGTTTTGTTTTGTTTTTTTACCTGTTTCAATGTGGATTATTTGTCATTTGTAGTATGGAGTCCCTCAACTAGTGCCTGAATTTCTCTCAGAGGGAATTATTCCATGTGTAACCATTTAATTGTTGCATCTGTGGGAGGAGAAAAGTCAGGCTCCTCTTATTCTGCTACCTTGCTAACCTTAAAAACTATTATTTCTTAATTGATTTGCTTTGTATGTTTTCAAGAACAAATGGCTATATTCTGCAGATTTATTTCTGGACTCTCTAATTTATTCCATTGATTTATGTAGCATTACTTTTCACAATGCACACTATCCTGACTACTGTAGCTTTATAGTACAGTAGGGTGCTTTCTTCAACTTTATTCTTTTTTAAAATTGTTCTAACTATTCTCTTTATTTTGCTCTTCCATAAAAATTTAAAAATCATCTTGCCTATACCAATGCAAAATTCTTCTGAGAATTTTGACTGATATTGTGATTAATCTGTAGATTAATTTGTGGAGAATTGACATTTTATTATAATGAGTGTTTCAAACCAAGAACATCCTATCTACCTCCATTGATTTATGCCTTTTTTATTACTTTCATCAGCATTATGTAGTTTTTAGCATAAAGCTTTTGTACATGCAATGTTAAAATTATACCTAAATATTTATTTTTGTGGAATCTATTATATATAACATTGTTTTTGTTCAATTTTACTTTCAGACTGTACATTGCTGGTATATACAAATATAATTGATTTTTTATGCTAATCTTGTATCCTACAGCCTCTAGGAATTTGCTAAAGCTACCCTGGGTTTTATTACACAGGAAATCATGTTCTGGTGTATAGGAATAATTTTTTTATTCCTTTCTTTCCAAGCTGTATGTCATTCATTTTTTTTTCTTGCCTTATATAATGGTTCAGATTCCACTACTATTTTGAGTAGAAGTTTTAAGAGTGGAGATGTTTGCCTTGTTCCTGCTATTAGCAGGTAAATCACTTAGTCTTTCACCAATAAATATGCTTCCTATAGGTTTTTTGTAGATATCCTTTATCAAGTTGAGAAAGTTTCCTTTTATTTCTAGTTTAATACAAGCTTTATATAATAAATAAATGTTGTATGTTACAAAATACTTTTTCTGCATGAGTTAATATAATCATGTATTTCATACTGTCAATATGGTGAATATGTTGATCTGCTATACACCAACAGTGACCAACCTGAGACACAAATCAAGAACTCAACCCCTTCATAACAACTGCAAAAAAAATAAAATACTTAGAAATATACCTAACCAAGGAGGTGAAAGACTTCTACATGGAAAACTACAAAAGACAGCTGAAAGAAATCATAGACAACACAAACAAATGGAAACACATCCCATGCTCATGATTGGGTAGAATCAATGTTATGAAAATGACCATACTGCCAAAATTCCCATGTAACTACCACCATCATCCTTCACAGAACTAGAAAAAACAATCCTAAAATTAACATGGAACCAAAAAAGAGCCCACGTAGCCAAAGTAAGACTAAGCAAAAAGAACAAATCTGGAGGTATCACATTACCCGACTTCAAATTAACTATAAGGCCTTAGTCACCAAAATAGCATGGTACTGGTATGAAAATAGGCACATAGACCAATGGAGCAGAATGGAGAACCCAGAAATAAAGCCAAATACCTACAGCCAACTGATCTATGACAAAACAAACCAAAACATTAAGTAGGGAAAGGATACCCTATTCAAAAAAGTGTCCTGGGATAGTTGGCAAGCCACATGTAGAAGAATGAAACTGGATCCTCATCTCTCACTGTATTAATCCATTTTCACACTGCTGATAAAGACATATCTCAGACTGGGGAGAAAAAGAGGTTTAATGTACTTACAGTTCCACATGGCTAGGGAGGCCTCACAATCATGGCAGAAGGCAAGGAGAAGCTAGTCACATCTTACATGGATGGCAGCAGGCAAAGAGAGAGAGCTTGTGCAGGTAAACTCCCATTTTCAAAACCATCAGATCTCATGAGACATATTCACTATCACAAGAACAGCATGGGAAAGACTCGACTCCAAGATTCAGTTATCTTCCCCCAGGTCCCTCCCACAACACATGGTAATTATAGGGGCTACAAGATGAGATTTGGATTGGGGCACAGAGCCAAACCATATCACTCACCTTATAGAAAAATTACGCAAGATGGATGAAAGACTTAAATCTAAGACCCAAAACTATAAAAATTCTAGATAATAACATTAGAAAAACCCTTCTAGACATTGGCTTAGGCAAAGACTTCATGACCAAGAACCGAAAAGCAAATACAACAAAAACAAAGATAAATAGATGAGACTTAGTTAAACTAAAAAGCTTCTGCACAGCAAAAGAAATAATCATCAGAATTAACAGACAACACATAGAGTGGGAGAAAATCTTGACAATCTATACATCCAATAAAGGACTAATATCCAGAATCTACAAAGAGCTCAAACAAATCAGCAAGAAAAATACAAGTAATCCCATCAAAAAGTGGGCTAAGGGCATGAATACATAATTCTCAAACAAAGATATACAAATGGCCAACAAACATATGAAAAAATGCTCAACATCACTAATTATCAGGGAAATGCAAAACAAAACCACAAAGCAAGACCACCTCACTCATGCAAGAATGGACATAATCAAAAAATCAAAAAATAATTGATGTTGACGTGGATGGAGTGAAAGGGAACATTTCACACTACAGGTGGGAATGTAAACTGGTACAACCACTATGGATAACAGTGTGGGGATTCCTTAAAGGACTAAAAGTGAAACTACCATTTGATCCAGCAATCCCACAACTGGATATCTACCCAAAGGAAAAAGAAGTTATTATATGAAAAGAATACTTGCACACACGTTTATAGTGATACAATTCGCAATTGCAAAAATATAGAACCAGCCCAAATACCCATCAATCAACAAGTAGATAAAGAAATTGTGGTATATATGCACCATGGAATACTACTCAGCCATAAAAAGAAATGAAATAATGGCATTGGCAGCAACCTGAATGAAATTGGAAACAATGATTTTAAGTGAAGTAGCTCAGGAATGGAAAACCAAACATCATACGTTCTCACTTATTGGTGGAGCTAAGGTATGAGGATACAAAGGCGTAAGAACAACTCAATGAATTTTGGGGACTCTGGGCAAAGGATGTGAAAGTAAGTGAAGAATAAAAGACCATACATTAGGTACAATGTACACTGCTTGGGGTATGGGTGCACAAAAACCTGAAAAATTACCCCGAAATTACTTATTCATAGAACCAAACACCACCTGTTCCCCCAAAACTTTTTGAAATAAATAAATAAATGTAAATAAATAAATAAATTATGAAGGGAAAAAAGAGGTTATGCCAATTTACTCAAGGTTGCAGAGTAGGTAAGTGGTAAAGATTCAAACTCCAAAAGCTGACTCTAGAGCCCCCCCACCTAACCACAAAATCTGACTTGACCCAACTACATAAAGCTAATCATATGTGTAAAGAGCAAATTTATGGAAATGAGGAGGGAGATAATTTGCTTTATGTCCAAAATCCATATAAAATTTGGGAGCAGTCTAGTGATTTTTGAAAGCCAACAATAGGTTATGGCGGGGGGAGCGGGGGCAGTAAGTTAAAAGGCTTGATCAGGAATTTTTAAACTGTCTCTTTGCTTCTTTGTGGAATTTGATAATTTAATCTTTTTAAATTTTATTCCTTCTCTCTAAAACAAGGACATTAAATGGAAAGAAATTCTTAAGTTCCCTGCAATTGTATAAGTCCACTAGTCTTATGTATGACTCTATGAAGGCAAATCAAGACAATGATAATCTCAAAATTTCCAATGAAAGGAAAACACTATGCTTAGATAAAATGAAATAGAAAACATATGCAGCTACACAAATGGACAGTATGTATGTATTATGTTGTAGAGCGAGGAGGTTGGTAGTTTCAAGCAAGAGTAAAATATTTTTTAGTTGAGATACGATCTTGTCCCAAATGGACATCATTTTGGAAATACATTTGGATAATAAAATTCATGAAATTTTCCTCCAGAATAAATTTTGGATCATGTGGGATTTGATCACACAAATCAAAAAGATGAGAATGAGAGTTTAAGAGGCCCCAGGTTCTACAGCTTCAAGAAGGCTACAAGAACACCCCTGGATCGACTTTCTACAGTGGAACAAAATGGATCATCATTACACCATTCACTTCAGAGGAGCTAGTCTTGAAAATGATTTGCGTTCTCTTTAACCAAAGCATTGTTGTATTTGGAGGTTCATGACCTTAAAGCCAAGAGATCTAAATTTATTCAAAACTCAGAGCTAGCTCTAATATTTCTTATGATGTCAGGCAAACCACTTTGCACTTCTGAGCTTCAATAGTCTCAAGAGCAAAAAAGGAATAACAATGCTGACAGTAATTATAGCTATAAAATACCTCACATTGTATAGTATAAGACTGATAGGCCGGGCGCGGTGGCTCAAGCCTGTAATCCCAGCACTTTGGGAGGCCCAGACGGGCGGATCACGAGGTCAGGAGATCAAGACCATCCTGGCTAACACGGTGAAACCCCGTCTCTACTAAAAAATACAAAAAACTAGCCGGGCGAGGTGGCAGGCGGCTGTAGTCCCAGCTACTCGGGAGGCTGAGGCAGGAGAATGGCGTAAACCTGGGAGGCGGAGCTTGCAGTGAGCTGAGATCCGGCCACTGCACTCCAGCTTGGGCGACAGAGCGAGACTCCGTCTCAAAAAAAAAAAAAAAAAAGACTGATAATAGGCACTTTATCTGTTAAGTGGGTTGGATTTCATAGTGGATCAGTTTAAGTATTTTGATTTACAAAGCTTTAAAAATCATTTTATGATGATTTCTCTTTATAGAATACAAAATGATGCTATACTTTTAAATAATGTACTTTCTTAAGACTATTTATATAACTCTCTAATAAGAAAGTGTGAACAATCTGTTGCCCCACTGGAAAGGCAACAAAGTGAATATTAAGTGACACAGTCATCTTAATTTTGTTTTTAAGAGATACGACCTTTAGTTAACTCTATTAGCTTGCTTATCTGAAAACGGAAAACTATTTTTTACTGTATTTTCCTCACCGGAAAATATTTGTATCACTACAAGCTATGATTGCTACTATTTTTACATATTCTAATGCAATGCCTTTTTAAGAAAACTATATACATGTCAGTTTTTCTTTAACTTGTATGTTATTTCAAGAAACAAGTATCTCAGTGTTTACATAAGCATTTTGAAGGAGTAACAAGAAAAAAAATTCATAGGGCAATCTAATTATTACCAACAGCTGTAACCTGTTGCACTCAATGCTGAAACTACAAGTAGGCTGCTTTAACCAAATGTTCAAGCATTTTAAAAGCTTCTTTTATCTTCTGACTTAAAAGGAGATTTGAGTAAAATGCCTACATAAGATACAAATGTTCTTCTACCACATAGAAAAATATTAACCTATCTTCAGTTAGCCTTGACACTTCCAAACTATGAGATCTCTTACCTCTCAGAAAATGAATTTCCTTTCCTAGAGATAGAGATGTCAAGAATTTAATACAATGTGGTTTTGTTTTCTCTGCCCCATTATATATTGCTTTAAAGAAGGTATCATTGCAGTTTGTCTTATTGATTGGAATAAATTAGTATGGTGTTTCATGAGAAAATGATCTCATTTTAACCAAAAATAATTATTTAAAAATTCAGATTTGGGCTGATTATTTTTTATTTGAACATCATAATTTAAAATAGCAAGTTGTCCCAATTTACTTAGATGGTTTGATTTTATATAAAATTTGCATTACACTTCTTATAACAATTATTTCCTGAAGAAATTTCTCTAACGAATGGGAAATTAAGTTCTGTTTCATCTCCAGTTGGAATAAGTTATGTCCTTCACCCTTCAGTATGTCCTCTTAAACTTACTTTATAGTATATGAGAGGCAAATAATCAAAGCTTCTTACAAAAAAATCGTGTGAATTGTCAGTGGTGCTCCACTCTCTTTAATAAAGGAGTTTTCTTCATTTATACAATAGGAAAGGGGTGAAGTGGAGAGAGGTTAGGAAATGAGCTATAAAGAAAGAAAGGTATAAGAGAGAGAAATAATTAGAACTTCCACAGATTATTCTCTAATAGATAAAGCAAACAACTTGTGAAAACCATAAGAAATCTTTCTTTAACTAAATTAATGGTAATTTCTTTTTCTACTAGTCATTGGGTGGAGGTACCTTAATTATTTGTGTTATGAAATTTGATAATTTATATTGTTCCTTTCTGGTTCTCTGCAACTTTGACAAGGGTGGGGAATAAAAGTGTTTTGTATAGTGACTTTTTCCTTTCCCTCATTCCTTCCTTAAAATAAAGTTTATTGCCTTTCTTAAACAAAATAAAGCAGAAATATATATATTATTGAATTTACTTTTTAAAAAAGAAACCCCAAATGTTGTGTGTTCAAACATTTCTCCCCTCACATAGGGACTTGGGAAGAATTTAGTGCTAAATAAATGCTGCCTCAAACCAGGCAAGATAAAACATAAATCATTGCATTAAAACCTCTAACAAGTCTATCTGCTTTTTGAAATGACTGGGAGATGAAAGCGAGGAGTCTCATTTAAGAAGGCCCAGCGGATCAGTTCTGCATTTATATAGCTGTTATCAAAAGCAATTCATTTGGAGATCAAATAGACTGACAGATAGGACAAGCAGGGGATCACCACTGCCTTCAGGCAGCCCAAAGCTAGGATGGCTTCCCAGCACCTCACTAATATTGGGTCTAGTCAATGCTCGTGTTTATTACCACTTCCATCCTCTGCCGACTGCACACTAACACATACTTCTATCCCTTCTTAGCCAGGCAACTGTTAGGAAAGCAGTAATAAGAATAGTGTTTACCCAACTCGATTAAAAAAATTCCTTCATTGTACTTCAATGAGAAGATCACGTTCATCCAAACCTTGGACAAGCGGGACAATGATATAGGGGAGTAAAAGCAGGAAATAAGATAAACTTGCCAAGGGGCACGGGTTCCATGACCTCATCAAGATTGGCAGGTTCCCCAAGTCTTGTCCAGGTTTCAGATTGAGCTCAATGTCCTGCAGCTGATTTGCCCACAGTAGGTGGAAGGAAAGCACACCAGTTTGAAGTGAATTTGCACAGGTGAGCATTTCCAGGGTTAGCATTGAGGATGTTTATTTATCAGTGAAAAGTGTGGAGTTTATAGTTCTCACTTAAACATAATGTACGGAATTTTGTTTTCTCATTAGAAGGCAGCATGTTAAATTGTTGAAATTCTGAGTAATATAAAAACAAAGAAGAAAATAAAAAATAAAAATCAATTATTTCAGAGATAACTCCTAATTAGTACACATATTAATGTAAATATGAACATAAATACACACACATTTAGATGAGATCACACTGTATGGATCCTATATGTTTCACTTAACATTAAAAAGTAAGTTTTTATGAAATTATTATTTGAAAGCAGAATTTTTAGTGAATCAAAATCTTTTAGTTATATGGATGTAGCAATCTTAATTACTTCTCTTTTGTCAATTATGTTTTCGTTGTTGTTGCTTTGTAATGTGAGTGTCTAAACTTGTTTGACACTTAAAACACACACCATTTGGCATAGAATATTCTGGAAAAAATAAATATAAACTGGCTAAAGCCAGCAAAAAAGTGTAACCCAGGAATATTTGCCTCCCATAGGACTTAAGGTAGCAATCAATCAACAAATATTTACTGAGCACTTACTTTCTTCTCATCGCCTAGGTGAATCATGCATATTTAGAAATATTTATTTACAAATATGTTAAAAGCACAATTTACCTTAAGTCTGAGTCAGGAAAACAATGTTTTCTTATACTCACTCATCTAACATTCACATCCATTCTGCTACTACATCACTGCATTAGAAATGAAGTAGAGAACCCAGTAATATGGGGACATAGTCCTTGCTGTCAATATGTTTACAATCTACTTGAGGAACCTGACATATTCTGTAAAGTGTCAACAGTTACCCATCACCTTGTATAATTGCAAAGGCAGCATAGACAATCACAAGCAAGGGAAAGATCACCTGGGCCTGAGAGACCAGAGGTAGACTTGGTAGACCAGAGGTACATATTCATACGTAGGACACAAACAGTGGAAGGACAAGAGGGAAAATTGTAACTTATAAAGAAAAAAACAAATGTTCCTTCTTGTATTTTTAAGACTTAAAACATACCCCATTTGCCTTGAGAACCAACAGGCCAGGGACTTTTACCTTTGTGTCTGTGGTTCTATCACTTAAATTCCTGTGCCCCATCTCAGCAGGGCTGAAAGGAGACTTTAGAGAAGAGTGGACAGAAGAGATTCACTCTAGGACCTCTCCATTCTCACCACACCATGGACCAAGTATATGACAGTAGTGGAGTACTATAATAGAGGACTCCGTCCTTAATTCCTATATTATATGCTCAGCTGCATTCATTTCCTTTCCAACCTTAACCATAGACATAAATGGCCAGAGAATATACAATTTCTGGTAGGTTGAAAAATGGCCACTCCTAATATATCTTCATCCAAATCCTTGGAACCTGTTAATATCACCTTACATAGCAAAAGCAACTTGCAGATGTGATTAAGTAAGGGTTGCTGGAATGGCGATATTATCCAGGATTATCCAAGTGAACCCTAAATGTATTCACAGAGGTCTTTATAAGAGAGAAAAAGATCAGGAAGACAGTAGGAGACATGAAGTAAGAAGTTGGAGTGAAGTAGATGTTGGAATAATGACTTTGAAGATAGAAGAAGGAGTCACAAGCCAATGAACACACGCAGTCACTAGAAGCTGAAAAGGGCAAGGAACCAGTCTTGACTCCACCTTTATTTCAGTCCAGTGAAACCGATTGTAGACTTCTGACCTCAAAAATTTTAAGATAATAAATTTGCCATGAAGTTTGTGGCAACAGCAGCAATAGGATGCTAGTGCATTATTTGAGGTACCTCTATAAAATAACCTCCATCTTTAGATATAAATCCTTTTGGGGTATGGATTGAGAAATATGTTAAAGTGAAAATACCCCTAAAATGTGTGATATATTTAACATTACAACATTGGTGTGGATTATTCTATAAAACTATCCATAAATTCTAGAAGAAATAGGTCACTGGATAAGTAAGTTTAAAGGAAAGGACAGAGAAAGTGTAGGCTCGGTGCTTGAGATATATCTGGAATGAGCTGGTCAGAGCTCCTGAGATTTGGACAGTAAGGTTAGAAGAACTAAGATAGGCCAAAGGTAAAAAAAAAATCCAAAATGCACATGTTAATAATTATACAATTTTGCCTTGAGATAGTCTTGCTTTTTTTGCTTTTTTTTTTCTTTTTTTTAGACGGAGTTTTGTTCTTGTTGCCCAGGCCAGAGGGCAATGGCGCACTCTTGGCTCACCGCAAACTCCACCTCCTGGGTTCAAGCGATTCTCCTGCCTCGGCTTCCCAAGTAGCTGCGATTACAGGCACCCGCCACTACACCCAGCTAATTTTGTATTTTTAGTAGAAATGGGGTTTCTCCATGTTGGTCAGGCTGGTCTTGAAATCCTGACCTCAGGTGATCCGCCCACCTCAGCCTGCCAAAGTGCTGGGATTATAGACGTAAACCACCGGGCCCACAGCCTTGCTTGTATACTCTTTACACAGAGAATTTTTACACATTCTCAAGCTAAGTACTCTATTTTTAATTAGTACATGAAAATACTAAAAAGAAAGAATAATTATGTAAATGAATGCAGCCACTATGGAGAAACGCATTGAGGTTCCTCACAAAAACACAAATAGAACTCCATATGAGCCAGCAATCCCACTACTGTGAAAAGGAAAAGAAATCAGGAAGAAACATCTGCACCTCCATATTTATTGCAGCACAATTCACAATAGCCAAGTAATGGAATCAATCGAGGTGCCTAACAATAGACGAATGGATAAACAAATGTGGTGTATATACCATGGAATACTATTCAGTCATAAAAAAGAAGGAAATCACATCATTTGTGGCAATGTAAGTGGAATTAGAGGACATTATGTTAAGTGAAATAAGCCAGGAACAGAAATCTGAACACTGCAGATTCTCATTCATATTTGGGAGCTTAAAAAAATGTTGATCTCATAATAGTAGAACAGAGAATACTAGACTCTTGGAAGGGAGAAGAAAGGGATAGAGAAAGATTTATCAAAGGATATAAAATTACAGCCACATAGGAGGAATAAGTTCCAGTGTTCTACAGCACTGTAGGAGGAGTACAGCTAACAATAATATATAGTTTCAAATAGCTAGAAGTAGGACGGTGAATCTTCCCAACACAAAGAATTGAGAAATCTCTGAGACAATGGTAATCACTAATTAACCTGATCTGTTCACTATACATTGTACATATCCAAACCTCACTATATACTCCACAAACATGTACAATTATTATGTGCCAATTTAAAAAAAAGAAAAACAAAAACCATGAATGTATATTCAGCTCTAAATAATAAAATGTGTGCTGAAATGTTTAGAAGTGACCTGTACCAATGTCTGTAATTTACTTTAAAATGGATAAAACAATAAACTGGACTGATAAATGGATAGAGATGGGTGAATGGATAGGTGTGAAATAAAGCTAATACAGAAAAATGTTTTAAAAAAGAAAAATATATCAAGGATTATGAGCAATCAAGGATTATGATTCCAAATACAATCGTTCAAGTTAAAATGTCTACATTACAACCATATAAACTCTCTCCTTGTGCACAAACATGACTTTATTTCTAAATTCTAAACATGATGCTTTCTGTCTCAGGGACAGACCTGTGCTAGGTGGGAAATGCTATAGCTCTTTTGGAAAGTGAATGCACTGTTTGAGCCAACACTTGTTTTACATTTTTGGACCTTAATTGTAGAAATGCATCCAAATCAGGTTATGTCTTTTAACCAGGGACATTTGTTTATGAAATATCAGTTGTGTTCTTTCAGCACATCTCTAAGTATTTGAAAAGCAAAATTCAGCTTCCTATATACTGACTACTTACAACCATATCACAAAGAATGTTTTGTTTTTGTTTTTTGATGACATAGCAAATATATTTATATGAAGATTCTTACCTAATCACATGGGAACTACATTTGATATTTGCTAGGTTATAAAAGGAACAAAGAATAGAACAGTAGTTATAAAGCAAGTTTAATTACTTTTTAGAAGTAGATTATGCAGGTATAGAAGTCTGATGCTAGAAGAGAAAGAAAAAGAATGCTTATTTTCTTATGTAGTGAAATATAATTCTAAAGCCAATACTCAAAGCTCTTTAGAACTTGATTAAAAAAAAAAAAAAACTTAACCACAAGTCAAGAAAGAGGGAGAATAAGAATACCATTTCTGAAATAGCAATAGTAATGTTTGAGTCCTGCCTCCCATGTTTTGGAGGTTTGAATTGTGTCTGCCAAGTTTGCACAAATCAAGGCGATCCCTCTTAGGCACAGTTAAAACTGCATTTAGCTTAAGACCATTTTACAGAAATATGTCGTCTATGATATTGATAATGTATTAATATATAAGGAATTACTATTTTAGGGTGACTAAATCACCCTCATTTACGTGGGACTTTTTGGAGCATTTTAGTTTACCAAGGAAAGTCCCATGTCCTCAGAAAACCCCCAATTTCAGACAAATCAAGACAGGTAGTCCAAATATAAATATATTTATCCTGATAAAATGTTATTTCAAAAATGATTTTACCCACTTAAAATGAGCAAATTAAAAAATAGACTGGATAAATTATCTCCTTTTCAAACAAAGGCAGCATTTATGATTTTTATTTAAATGAGATAGAATATAGATAGAGTATATATTTTAAATCATAGTGGTATTGTAAATGTCAATTTAATTATTGGCTAAAATTTTAATTTATTTTCATTGCAATGTGAAATTAAAATGTACTTTTTTTCTTTTTAAGTTAATCATATTTTAAAGCTCCAAATTAAGATTTTCTCTATGCACAGACACCACTTATCAAAACCCCAGACAAGCCAGCCATTGTGCATATATTCACACCCAGAATAAAGTATTTATATTTGTAATGCTATTTCAAGGCCGTGTATCAGATTTAAGATCTTTATTATCTCTAAGACAGGACAGCATGCAGACAAATGTCCTAATGGTCCAAGCTTTCAAAGAATGTTGGCATTTATTCTATGGATCTGCATCTCTGCACAGCAACCAGACAGGACTGCGCATGACACGGCTAAATACAATTCCATCTTCCCAGTCCCTTCTATTTCCCCTTTGCCCCCAAATCCTCCTTCTTCTTCTTTCTGCTCCCTCATTCGAATGTTCATTTTGAAGATATGCTTTTCACCGGGATTAAAACAGGGTTTGCATTTAAAATTTTCATTTACCAAACAGAAAAATATTTTACTAGAAGGGAATGGTATTAAGGGGAAATGATTTTCCGTGTGCCCTGAGGCCCGGCATAGACAGGATTTGATTTGCTATGTTCAGCTGGAATCTGGATTGATACGCAGAGATGAGAGGGGTTGTTTAATAAAATTTACATTTCATTTTCTCACTTGACACCAGTCTCCTGTCACTCATGGAACTGATGGGAATGCTGCAAATAACTTTTGTCAGAATCTAGTTGGGGAAACAGACTGGGAAATGAGAAGACAGAAAGGGGGAAAGGGAGGAGAGTCTAGCTTGTTTTTGTCTTTTGGCTTCAGTGATGGAAATAGACCCATTGAGTCTCTGGGAGACACGACTGATGGTCACCTCCACACTGGAAGGACCAGGTACACCAGTGAGAAACCTGGGGAAGGCAGCTAGGAGTGGACATGACCCAGCTATGTACAAGGGCAGTCATGCTTGGAGGGGAATCTATGGATTGAAGGAGGGGTTTAAGCTTATGGAGAACTAGAAATTGTTCATGTCAACTGAAAAAATGATCAGAAGACATACAAACAAAGGCAAGAGGAGAGGATTAAATTCTCCTTCTTAAAGTGAAACCATAGTGTCTGTAATTTTACTCTTCACTCTAAACCAGAAGTATCTGTTTTCCACTTCTATGTAACAAATTACCACAAACATAGTGGCTTAAAACAACATCCATTCATTAGATCTCAGTCCTGTAGGTCAGAAGACTGGGCAAGCTCACCCAGATTTTGTTTTTAGGGTCTCATAAGGCTGTTATCTAGATGTTGCCTGATCTGGGCTTTTATTGGGAGTCTCAGGAAGAATCAGCTTCCATGCTTATAAAGGTGGTTGGCATAATTCATTTCCTTGTGGAGATAGGACTATAGTTCCCTTTCCACACTGGTTGTCTTCTGTGGGCCACTCTGAGTTCTGAGAGGCCGCCTGTATCTCTTGCCAAGTGGCCTGCTCCATCTTCAAAAGAGTAAGGACACATGAAATCATTCCCAAGTTTGACATACCTCTGACTTCCTCTTCTGCCATCAGCCAGTAAACAAAATCTCTTCTTTTAAAACATTCCTGAGATGAGGTAAGGCCCACCAAAATAATTTTGCCACCTTAAGGTCAACTAATTAGTAAGCCTAATTTCATCTGCAGTATCCCTTTGCCATTTAATCATGGGTGGGACATCAGGTGGCTGAGATCATAGGATCACCTTAAAATTTTGCCTATCACATTGTCCTTCCTATGTTTGATCCATGAGTGCCAGCCCAGGGGAGGTAGAAGGGCATGTTGCTGTGGCCAGCATAGCCAGTGACTTCTGAGAGGCCTGGAGATCCAGAAGGCTAGAAAACGAGGTCTTTAATGGAGTCCCCCTAACGGTGGAATCTGTGAACCAAAAAGGGATGTATGGTCACTATGAGTTCCAGAGAGAATTTCCATTTAGGGCCTGTTTTTTGTTGCTGTTGAACCTTAGAAATAATAAGGATTATTTGTCAAAGGGAACTACTATATTATTAAGCAGGGGAGGGCCTATAGAATCAGAAGATATTTGAGTTACATATTGGTAAATGTCTTAATTCGTGTCTTTCATAAGAACAAAATGAGACTCAAAAGTTAAAATTACTTTCTATTGATAAGAAAGTTAGTTATAATTACTTTCTATTGATGCCAACCATGGTGTGACATGTTTCTACATTCTAATTCAAAGTGGTTTTTCCTTCACTTTACTTGGTATAATAAGCAAAGGAGGGATCTAACAACAACAACAACAACAAAAAGCCCTTTGGGAAGCCAAGGTGGGCAGATCATGAAGTCAAGAAACTGAGACCATCCTGATCAACACGATGTAACCCTGTGTGTACTAAAAAGACAAAAATTATCTGGGTGTGTTGGCGTACACCTGTAGTCCCAGCTACTTGGGAGGCTGAGGCAGGAGAATCACTTGAACGTGAGAGGTGGAGGTTGCAGTGAGCCTAGATCATGCCACTGCACTCCAGTCTGGCAACAGAGCAAGACTTGGTCAAAAAAAGCCTCTGCAAGATCCAGAGGGCTCAGGGCTGTTTAGGCAGGCAGTTCAGCCTTGAGCATGCAATGGATGGTCTAAAAGGAGTGGGCATGGTGTGTAAGTGGGCACATCCCCTTGATTTCATGGATTCTGTCTGTATGAGAAATGTAGCTAGGGGTGGGGTGAAGTCAAAGTGGAGCCCTCTAGAGCACAGAATTTAGGACAGAAACTTCTATTCACTAGGTCTAAAGGTAAGTATCAGCTGGGGTATCATATATGTCTGATGCAAGTTTCATTTGGCATATCAAGAAAAGAGGAAAGTTAGAGACCATTTACTCTGTGATCTCCCAGTGTATAAATTAGACTAGGGAAGTAGCATTTAACCATGCCTTTAAAATATCAAGAGAGTAGGATGCTGAAATATTCATAACACTTGCACTTCTTTCCAAGTAAGCAGAATTTTTTCCAAATACCTAATCTCTTCAGTTACAGTAGGTATTCTTCTGTCTGGCCCAATCTGAATTGAAACCACACTTACCATCTTTTTAATATAATTTCACATGTTTAAAATGGTTATTAATTATTCATTCAGCCTTTTATTTCCTGTACTCTACAGCAATTCATCACTGATGAATCCATGATCTGGGAATCAGTAACTCTTCTAGTCACACTTATATATTTCCTCCTACCTGAAAGGTCCTCTTCTCTATATACTTACACCTTACCTATTCTTTTAAATCATACTTGTTTTCCTTCCCGATGAATATTTCTTTTCTTATTACAAATATTATTTTGCTCTTTTTGCAATTATTATTGCCTAGTATACAAGAAGGATGGGCAATATAATTACTTGGAGAGAATTGAATCTGTAGAAAGAATTACCCAAATGTTTAAATTAAAATAATGGAAAAATATAGTATGATTTTCTAATTATTCCTACACAGTAACAGCTCACATTGGTTTCTGACACCTTTTCTAAAACACTAAAGTTAGAAAATACTCGAATGATGTTTTCAGAATTTTATAAAGGTTGTGATTAAAACATTTTATAATCAGCTGTTATTTTCCATGTATGAAGCCATTTTTATGACAAAGGGGTTCAGAAATAATATATCCCATATAACTTACTTGAAAAAAATTACTAGAAGATGTACTTCAACATATTAAGATATAACTGTGATTAATGAGTCATAAATTGGTAAGCCATGATAATAAAAGATTATCTAGTAATACAGGAGTAAATTCAATATAAAGATACATCCAAATAGTTGTTATACATTTGGTTATAAAACAAAATGCAAACACTAAAATCATTTTTAAAAGAAAAAATACAAATATTAAAAGAATAACTTGAAACGGCTATTAATATAATTTGTGGTTGATATTACCAATCTCACTAGCCAATAAAAAAAAAAATTGGATGGGTGAGACTGCATTGAGGCAGGAGTGTAAAATTATATTAAATTTAATGCATTAAAAAAATAAGATACCATTTCAAGCTTGCAAACCTTTACAATATATACTTTCAAGAATATAGGGGAAAGTATATGCAATATTGATGATATGAGAAAATGTCTTAGTCATTTTGGCCCACTGTAACAATCTACCATAGACTGAGTGGCTTAAATAACAGATATTTATTTCTCACAACTCTCGAGGCTGGAAAGCTCAAGATGGAGGTGCCAGCAGATTTGGTTCCTGGTGAGGGCCCTCTTCTTTGTTCACAAACAGCCAGCTTCTCACTGTGTCCTCATATGGCAGAGACAGAGAGATAAAGCAGACACATGACACACTGAAGTAGCTGGTAGAGTGAATGAAAACCAAGGAAGTAATAAAATGTGTGAACAAAAGTCTTTCAAATAAATTTGCTGGCGTGGAGGTAGAAAAATTGTGAAGAGATTCGAAGAAGCCTATTGAATCAAGGAATGTTTTCTTTTTCTTTCTTCCTTTCTTTTTTTTTTTTTTTTTTTCTTAAATAGTGGGAGCTTTTTAACCATGTTGGATACTCACAGGAGTAAACCAGTAGATAGGGAGAGATTAATGATACCAGAAAAAGAGGATAATTGAAGCAGTGACATCCTTGAAAATACAATAAAAATATACAGGTGGGAGAAACTCTTGATATTTGGTATTATTAGAATTATAGCCCAAATTTATAGCACTTCTAGAGTTCTCCAAAATACAGATAAGCACCTAAGATTATTCTTCATGCAACAATTTTTAAAAATTTTGGAGAATCTTATTTCTCAGGGCACATTCATTGTTTGCAAATTAAAGCCCACAGCCTCTTGACTTCAGTTTCTGTTACAGGAGTCTTAATCTCTGGAACCTCCCTAATAAGTATATAGTGATAGCTGCTACCAAGAGTCAGACCTTTGTGTTCAGGGTTATACATACATGCATTGTTTAATGACAGGGATACACTCTGAGAAATACATCATTAGGTGATTTCATCATTGTGCAAACATCATAGAGCATACTTAAACCTAAATGGTGTAGCCTACTATACACTGAGGCTATATGATATAGCCTATTGCTCCTAGTCTAAGAACCTGTACAGCATATTACTGAACCAAATACTATAGTCAATTGTAACACGATGGTATGTATTCCTATATCTAAACATATCTAATCATAGAAAAGATACAGGAAAAATACGGTATAATCTTATGTGACTACCATTGTACATGTGGTCCATTGTTGACCAAACTGTTATGCAGCACTGAATATCAGTATCACATGGTATAGGCTTAGAATAAGCTCTCATGGAGCTGGACTGGAAGAAATACACAAGGTGGCACTAACATGGAGGAGGGAGGCATGCTATTGGGTGGGCACCTCTCAGTGCTGTGGGTATCATGTTGACTTGGGGTACGCATCTGCTTCCACAGGGTCTCCTCCATAAGAGTGTGATGAGAAGGAGACTGTTTTATATCTGGATTTTAGGAGTGATATTGAGGCCATAACCATATATGATTTTTCCTTATAGGCCCTTCACCCAAATGGAACCCTTGGTGGCATGCCTTGTATAATATCCCAGGGACACTGTGGTAGTAAAGCAGATCCAGTCACAGTCTAACCACTATTATCCATAGCATCTTCTCTTCCTCACCTATAGACTTCCCTTACCTTTCCTTTTATTCCTCCTTGATCTCTTTTTCTCCGTCCATTCATCTTCCACTGTCAGATTCTTTTTCTTCTCCTCTGCATCGATTTTAGTTTTTCAAGGACTGACAGCATTTTCTATAAGCATTTCTGCAAGGACTAAGAGCATTTTCTGTAAGCATGTCCTATCCCTGGCTGAGATCTAAAGAGACTGCCAATCTCTGGTCAATCATAACTTGGAGAAAATATTTTTAAATTTATTTTAATAGTAAATGTATTTATAAAAGTATTGAAATACAAAAGGATATAAGATTTGAAGTGCAAATCAACCCATATTTTCTACTCCATTCCCCAGAGATAACTATTACTTATAAAATCATATTGACTATCTTTTCATAATTGTTCTATGCATAAGCAAACTATAGTAAAACCATACTGTACAGATTGTTTTGTGATTTGCTTTATATTTTTACTATAACCACGTAACTTGAATAATTTTCTACATGAATCATTCTACTAAATGACATACCATTAACTTGAGGAAATGTTAAAAGGGAAAGTATAGTCCAAACAAATTTTGTAATTTGCCTTGGACCCTAACAAAGTGATGGCAACTGACTGTTTTTTATTTATAAAATGGAGAGAAGAGTGGATATTTCCTTCACCTTGTTATAGCTACTAATTTTGAAATAAAACATAAAGTGATAATAAATAAGATTATCTTGAGACTGATAAGAGATAACATATAGACAATTAATTCTTTGAATCCCAGTAAAACCTAGAAAGTCCTAAAAATGAATTAAATAAATTTTCTAAATTGTTCCAAGCAAAGAAATCACCAAATAAAAAGAACAAATGCTAGAAGAATATTTGTAAACATCCAAATTTCTGTATTCTGCCACTTAATCCACATTTAAGTTTATAGAAATGTTTTATTTCTCTTTAAAAATTACCTCTAGAAAGTGACTTTTCTCTCAAATATATCTGTCATTAGTCAAAGTGCTATAGTGTATGTTGAAATCAACAGTTCTGTACTCAATAGTGTTTAATTCTTTGTGTTTATAGTTTTTTCAAAATTGACATTGACTATAAGTTGTGAAAGCAAAATACGGAATAAATGCATGAATTTTAAATGACAGAATTAATTAAAATTCTTTACTGTTATTGACATGTACAATTTTATAGAACCTTGGTTGAATAATATTTGCATATGATTTACATTTGATTTCCTCATACTCATTTTTGCATATAGTTTGCATGCATTTCAATATATAGTAATGTCACATATTTGGAGTAAGACTGATAGATGGAAGGGAGTCATTCAACTAAATTGTTGAAAGGGGTGGGCCCTGAGAGAGCTCAAATCTTGGTCCTCGGTGGCCTCATTGGGCAGTACCAAGAGCAAGTCCATTGAAGGGCAAGTCCACCTTGATCAGATAAGCTGAGTCTCTCACTCTGGAAGAGACATGAAGTTCTGTTGGTCAGGTACTTTCCCTGAACACAGTCCCTGCCCCCCCAGAAAAGTCCCCCTCCCCAAACAAAAAGCATGGAGAGATGGCCAAAACAACCGTAGCTCCACATATACTTCTTCCTCAATTTTGACATCCACAAATATTTATAGACATTTTTTATTTGACAAATAAAAATTGTGTATATTTGTCATATGCAACTTGATAGTTTGAAATATATATACATTGTGGAATGGATCAATTGAATTAATTAACATATGTATCACCTCACATACATAGCATTTTTTGTGGTGAGAACAGTTAAAATGTACTTTCAAACACTTTTGAACTCTCTAGACTTTTAGCTTGTCCAATCTCTTGAGAGAAAGGAGTCCATCAATACAGAAAATCAGCAATGGGAGGCAAGAGGAGATTCTTTGAACTAACACAGGAATAAAGTACATCTCAATATTTATTTAGATAAAGGGTGTAGATTGTCGCTGCTGGGAAGTATTTGCTGGGTGACCCATGTTAATGATCTTAATAAATTTAGGGTTGGCCTACAGTGGTGCTCAAATTGGCTCATCTCCAGACATGAATGAATGTAGAGCTACTCTCTCTTTGCTTTCAGTGTTTCCCCAATTCTCTGATTTTTTTTTTTTTTTTAAGAGAAAGAGGACTAGCTTAACTATGGGTTGAGGGATTTTAGCTAGATGCCAAAATTCCATGCCACATGCTAGAGCCTGGCAAGTTACTGAAGATGTTTATAGCTGCTATTTAGGCCCAAAAAGTCAATTCTGGCCTCAGGGATCACAGGATTTTCTGGGATGGAATTAGTAAGATAATTATGGTTATTCCTAAACAGAGGGATAGGATAAAACACGCCTCCTAGAAAGATGCGTCTTGTGATGCATAGGGGATAAATAAGAAGATAATAAAAATTGGGAGAAGGGTAAACAAGGGACAGAAATAACAGAGCTGGCGGCTCTTTGTGAAGGGTGAAATAGAATGAAGAGTCATGACTGACTTCTAGATTTCTGGTCTGAGTGCAGTGATGTCATTCACTGAATTGGGAAAAAAACACAAGGAGGAGCAGGTTTTAGTGCTGTGTTAACTTCATAGTAGCTATAGGATAACCTACTGGATAATCTCACTAGGCAGCTATTTATGCATGGTATAGAGCTCAGGAAAAATACCTGGAAAAAATATTTAAAAAGTGGTGAAAGAATCTGCAGAAATGAAAGAAAGAAAGAATGTGCAGGTAAACTGAGGTAGGGCAAGGACTAAGACTGCCACCATTTTATAATCCTCAAAAGTCTTCACTTCTGAAATGTTTTTGTCCAAAAAGCTTACAGCTGTTTGAGGATCCAGCGAGTGTACTAAAGTAGAGATTGCAAAGGCAAATGATTTCACAGACCAAGAACCTACAAGAAAGATAAATAACTGGTTATAACAGGGACTAATTAAACTAGGGAAGGCATGTTCTGCCTAAGTCATTCGAGTTATTTTTTGTTTTTTGTTTTTAATTCTGTTGGTGCCCAAGCAAAATACATCATCTACGAAGAGGACTTACTCAGCAGGCAGCCAGCTTGTGCCTCCAGAGTAAACTTCTATAAACCAATTTCTTGCAAATCCTTCCCTGAACACAGATAGCCTGGACTGAAATCTCTTGGGGAGCACTGGCCTTAACGTCTACTCATATTTTCTTCCAGATCCAACACAGTGACCACAGACAAAGCTACCTACCTCCTTTCAGGGACAGCCTGAAGATCTGAAATACTCACCAGATGCCTAAAGAAGAGGTTAAAACATTTCTGCCAATTGGTAGTAGGGTGAGACACACCTCCCCCTTGATGCCCTGCAGACATAACAGCTTTCTGCCAGTACTTCCCATAATACTAATTCCAGGGCATCATAATTTAGATTTCAGCAATAAAAGAGTGTGTTTCCTTTCTCTGTTCCAACTCAACCACACGACAACCCATTAACGTTGTAGAAATTGGAAAATCCTGGTTTTCAGGATTTTTGGGAAAATCTGAGAGCAATCTCTTTTTGGAGGCTCTCCTCATTCCTGCCATCTTTTCTTTACATGCTTGGAGCATAAGGTCTTCTGGATCCAGAGCCAAGGACACAGTCAGGCTGTTTAAAGTATTCTTCAGTTTGAAAAGAAATGGGCCCTATACAAATGTGTGAATTTGGTGAAACTGCCTTTAACACCCTTACCAAATGTATCAATACCAGGTAAGCCTTCATTATGATCTCCATTTAAACCCCCAGCACAGCCTAGAGCAGTTGCATATGACATAATCCCTCCTCTCCTTCGTATCACAGTTTTATGCATCATCTTCTCCAAAAAGCAGTTATCTGATAAAGGAGTTAGCTGATCATCCACCTGGCCGCTTGGCTATCTCTGATCTCCCAATGTAGTTCTTTTCCAGTTGTAAATGTGACCCAGCTACTAACAGAGAGAATCACTGAAAAACACAACAGTGGTCCATAGACAATTTCCTTTCCCAAATTTGGTATTTTTACATCTTTGTCCTTAACTAAACTCTCAGCAAAGCCCATGAGAATATCAATTTTCATGTGTAAATACTCATGAAGTGCAAATTTGATATGCTCACACTACTGTAGGCTCTCAATAATGATTGAATTTAAACCATGAAATAAAATCCACTTGTAAAAAGCCAGGAAGTTGCCTTGTGGTTGGAAGGTAAGCTCTGACAGATCACAGAGCAGGGTGTTGAACTGTCCCTTCAAATGTTACTACAGGATAAAGAAATGCTTTTCTCCAACAGTGTGGAATTAACTGTAGCTGACCAGACCTTTTCATGATCCCTTCTATAAGAGAAGCTGAAAGCATTGTGGGTGGTCAATCCAGAGAATGCTTAATAATAACCCCTGCTGGTATAAGTCAATATTATGCCATTATTAAGTTGTTGAAATCAGGCTTAAGTTAAAAACTGGTAAATAATTAACAAGTGCCATCATTTGTCTGGCAATGTACTAGGATCGTGATAGCTGCAAAAGATGTATCAGACATTTTTCAGTCTATAAGCATTTATATTACTGTTTTCCATTTTAAAGTTGAAACAGGGATTCGGAGTCCATATTCTCTCTTCTTAGTTGTCCCAGCAGGACAGTCCTCACTTCCCCTGCTTATTATCCAGAAGTATTTGGAAGATTCTGCCTTTCAGACCAAATGCCCACACCTTCCCTGATCACAGTTGCTCCTGAATAGCTTCCAGGTGTACTGAATGAAGGCAGAACGCCTCAGTGGCCCCACAGGAGGCTTTCTTCTCTTGGGAAAGCCCCAACCTGCCACTTTGCTTACTCAGCCAACTTTGCCCTGGCAACTGCTGCCTCTCTTGTCTGAGGCCTGGATAGCAGCAGCAGCTGATCTTGGCCTGCCAGCTGGTATCTGAGCAACTGCTCTTGGCCCTCCTTCCAGTTCCCAGTCTCTTGCAGGTACACCTGCTGGGCAGGAGCACCTGGAGCACAGGTGTGCCCATGGGATGTGATGCCGGTAGTACCAGGAGCAGGCACAGCAGCCTCTTCCTCTCGGATAATGTGGCGGTTAACTTTCCTTCTGGACACTCCATTCATCAACTGGTGGGGGCACTGGTTCAGCCTGCCCAGCATGACCTTCATTCTCATATCTGGGGAGAAAAGAAATAGGGGAATAAATGGATTTAGTTTTCAACCAGTTAATTACACATTTTGCATAGTTAGCATTTCTGACAAGATACTGTCAAATCAAAGATTGAATTACATCAGCTCTTTGATTTCCAAATATCTTTTATTAGATACTCCAAATATGTAATAAAAATTTGGGAATACTTCTTCCTCAAAAAACACTTATATGATATCGATAACTGAACGAGGATTTTTCATTGTAAGGGCTAGGCTTCAACGCAAAAACCAGACCATGGTCAGGTCTTACCAGTGGTCCAACTCACACCTGTGTTAAGATATATGAACTATAAAAATCAGTCTTATCTAACACTTAGGCTTTTATGCCAAATTCATAATTTAAATATCTTTAGTTTTATAAAAACATGACTATAAATATTTGTAGAAATAAACACATAAACATCTATTTATATGAGTGTGTACATGTATGGTTGCATAACAGTAGAAGGAGAGATGGCACATTAGACTCAAGTCACAAAATTAGGCTCAAGTTCCCCTTCTGCTATCTGGCTTCATGACTTTCATCTTTTCAGCCTCTCTGGGCTTTAGTTGTATAATTTTAATTTATTCTCAGGTGATGCTTCACAATTTACTAAAATATATTTATTTTAGCAATGTTGTTTTAGTTGATTTCCTCTCAACATTTTATTTGTATTTTATTTTTCTATTAAACAGAACTAAACATCAACTCAGAAGAGTACAATATACATAAACAGATATCTAGGCACCACATAATACTGTGTAAAGATAAAGACTGCAATGGAAAGTTAAGAATGTTCAGTGGGATACATGCATGGGAGTATATCACGCATGCAAAGGTCACTGTTCATATGCCTTACAGTGAAAAAAGGATGAACCTGTCCTAAACCCTGGGGGGTAGGTGGTAATACTGTCATCTACGTTTACCACATTTACCGTCCCTGCTTTTCTCACAGCTCACCACCAAATACATTAACCACTCATTTGTATGCAATGAAGATGCCTAACTTATTAAGCTTTTTGTTATTTTTCTCCTGAGTTTGTTGAGAGCTATCTTGGTTTGTGTTAGGAGATAGTAATCCTGTCTGATTCATACTGTAAGAGACAGTATTAGGGTAAAGAATATCGATTTCCCACTTCAATTTAATCTGGAAAATGAGGTAAGGATGAGAGAAAGTAATAACATTATATATATATATATATATATATATATATATACACACACACACACACACACACACACACACACACACACATATATATAATGCTTTTGATTTAGAGCAGTAAAATAAGATAATCATGTTGTTCCTATTATTTCCATGATACATCTATTAACATTATGATAAGCCCATGTTATTCATATTTTCTCTCTCCTGTTCCACAGTCTGTTTGTCTAGCATGTGTCTTCTACAGCCATCAAACTATGGGATGATTCTCTTGCTTTGAGGTATAAGAACTTTCAGGTTACCCCAGTTTTCCTATGGGACCTTCAGCTCCTCCCAGAAGTGTTTCTTGACAGCTCAAACTACATTGATTTATCCCTCAATACTTGTCTGGAGTTTCTCATTTGACCTGCACAGTTTCTTCTATTATTGGTCACCTTTTCCTTATGTGACAGTCTCATCTTCCTCTTAGGAATTTGAGTTCCTTCAAGGAAGAAACGTTTGTGTGCCGTCAACCTTGCTCCCTCATTATGCCCAGTTCTCTGCCAAGCACTGAGCTGGGCATCATCTCCATAATTAGTTTTCTCCCACCAGGTGGAAAAGACATAGTTTATGAGGATCAGAAATAACCAAAGAACAAGAATAATAAATTGTCAGGTAGAGGCAAACTTTAAAAGGGCAAGAAAGGCTTTGAATTTTAATCCCTTGGTAAAACCAACAGCACTTCATATAAGAGGAATCAAACACTGCAAGTCGCCTATTTTCAATCCATTGAAGATACTGTTATCTTGTTTTTGAGGACCTTCATTGGAAATCTTTTCCCCCTTGTTCTTTAAGTCCGCATCTATTCATGAAAGACTAACACAAGCATAGCTTTCCTTTGCAGACCCCAAAACATTTAAAAATCTACCATGAATTATTTACATGGCAGCTCCAATCAGCAACATACCTGACAGACTCCCCAGCCGAAATGAAAGTTCACTGTGCAAAGGTGCCCAGAGAGGCTGGCCGCCTCCCACTGTGAGGTTATAGACAGAACTAAGTCAGCACACATTATGTGTCAGTGCCGACATCAGAAGGAATCAAATCCTTTGATCTCGGACCTCCACAGGAAGCTTAGATCTCAGACAAATTAGATAAAAAATGAATTTATAGCAGATACGTGTCCTAAGGCATTCGGCTGAATGTTTGGGTTTTAGGGAAGGAAGAATAGTGAGTATCAAAATATATGAATTGGCATGCCTCCTTTCCACCTCTGCCTTGTTGATGAGTCCCCATTAAAATGAAAAGATGGGATTTTAAACTGTTCCTCGATGCCTCTTAGAATCCCACTGGTGGATTTGACCAAGTTTTAGGGAAAATGGGATACAATACGGGGAACATTTATCTCTTCTCTACAGAAAGGAAGACTCACTGGTTCTGGGTTCTTTCAGGTCCACCCACAGTCAGCTACAGCTTTTCCAGCTACCCTTAGCCTCTTCCAACTTCCAAAACTCTGTTGAGCAGCAAATATGCACTGTGCCTATGACTTTAAAAATTTGTGTGGGTACTAGTCACTGGCTTCTTTTGCAATAAGAATATTAACAATGAATCTCCCCTCTCTCTCTCTACCTCTCCATACCCTGTTCATATTTTTTGAGCCTAGTTCCATGTGTAACATTCAGTGTTGGGTGATCTGGACTCAGTAGAGAAAGCCTAATATATTGCCTGGACCTTTGAGTCTAAACAGGATCTGAAGCGGATCTTGAACAACTGATCAATCAACAACAAGAATCAACCATCTTGGTTTCTCATTTGTCAATAAGGTACGGTAGTCCTGCCCACATGTTAGGGAAGTATATGCCATAATTAAATACTAACGCTTCTGTCTTGTCTAGAGAAGTTGTTCCTTTATGTGAAAAATATTATTTCTTTTCAATAAGCAATACATGACAAATGAGGAGGCATACAAATTAGAGAAAAATAAAAAGGAAAATGTCTGTAGTAGGACATTGTATCTTAAGTAATCTGCATTTTATTGATTTGTGATACTGTAGAAATGGATGTGTTTTAGTAAACCTAATTTAACTCATTAATCCATCTGGAACTTCCTTTGTTATATTTTATAAAATGTGAATCTAGACTGATAACTGTTCTAAATAGTTGAATTGACTAAACCTTTTATAAACTGTTTTCCTTTATATTTACTTTTATTTTCTCTTTTGTTATATATTTCATTTCTATATCTAATATCTCTATCTACTTACCTATATATGATATCTATATCTACCTAATTGGGGCTATTTCCACTAATGTGCCCATATATGCTTGTAACAGAATCACATTATCTTAAGAACGTGACATAAATATTAATTCCCTGATAGGGCTACTCATTTCCACTACCACAAAATCTATTTATTTTAGAAAATTGTCTTTGTATCATTAGCCTATATTTTCTGATGAACTTTGGAATCCATCTTATGCTATTCAACATTGCAAAGAATGATTGGAATTGCATTAATCCCATTTTTTGAGAATAACTGAGGTATTTGCAATAATAGTCAATCTAATTAGAAATATATTATATTTCTATGTATTCAAGTCTTCTCTTTATACTATTTAATAAAATATAGTTTATTTTTATATAGGTTCAACATAACACTGGTTAAGACTTTTTTCAAGGCAATATATCCTTTGGTCTCTATTGTACATTTCTTTACTTTTTTCTAACTATATACCATTGCCCTATACAATTTTTTGGACTGACATTATATTTGAGTGAGTTATTCAAAATATTTATAAATCATGGTAGTTCATGGTCGAATCTTTTAAGTTATCCTTAACAAAGTATGTCATCTGCAAACAACTTCCAACATTGTCCTCTTAATTTGTTTTATTTTTATTTTTTTTTGAGATGGAGTCTCTCTCTGTCAACCAGGTTGGAGTGCAGTGGCATCATCTTGGCTCACTGCACCCTCCACCTCCCGGGTTCAAGCACTTCTCCAGTCTCAGCCTCCTGAGTAACTGGGACTATAGGCGCATGCCACCACATCCAGCAATTTTTTTTTTTTTGTATTTTTAATAGAGATGGGGTTTCACCATATTGGCCAGGCTGGTATCAAACTCCTGACCTCAGGTGATCTGCCCACTTCGGCCTCCCAAAGTGCTGGGATTACAGGAATGGCCACCATGCCTGGTCATTTGGTTTTATATATGTTATGTTTCTTATGATTCCAAAATATATGTTATAAAATTATGGTAAGAATGACTTATGTGTTTTTCCTCATTTGAATATGAATTCCTCTAATACTCCATTGTTAATTATGATATTGGATCTTGATTGAAAATAGAAATGGAACTCTTCATTCTTTTTAAATTTTTTTTTTTGAGACTAGGGTTTTATTACATTGCCCAGGTTAGAGTGCAGTGGATATTTTCATAGCTCCCTGCAGCTTCAAACTCTTAGGCTCATGCAATCCTTCCACCTCAGCCTCCTGAATAGTTGGAAATACAGGTGCATACCACTATACCAGGCTCTTCATCTTATTCAGTGGGCATGCTGCTATTCCTGCTTATTTTTTAAAGTTTTCTTCTGGAACAACTACTATATTTTATCCATGTTTTAAAATAGAAAATATTCATTTTTTAAATTATATGACATGGACATGTTATTTATTAATAATTTCCAAACATAGTTTTGCTTTCCTGAGAACCTGAGACAATTTCTAGTTCTCAGCTCCTTTGCTTTCAGATGAAGCTATCTCTGTCCTTCCCTATCCCTGTCATTCTTATACATTTGTATTAACAGAAGGTAAAGTGACAGCTATTTATATTTTATATTTACAAAAAAACACCATATACAGTCAATGTATCTCTAAGGTGGTAGAGATAAGAAATCTTTGAAGCAGATGTTCATGGTCACATGTGCATATATAGCCTCTTTCTTACACTTCACTTTTTCATTTCCAACATTTGATGCATGGATTCCATAAAGAAAATTGATGTAGACAAAGATTGGTGCATAATTTGGAGAAAGCAATATTGAGGTCAGCAGCAATGGCTGTCCTGCAAACACAAAGGTGGTAGCAAGAAAACTGGAAGAGGAAGCTAAAGTAGCCAGAAGAAAGCATTGGCTGGAAGCAAGAAGTCATATTTTCCCACTGTTAGGACCCAAAAAATGTGCATTCATCATCCTTTTGTATAGTTGGTGAACCTGGATAAAATTTCTATTAATACATTTCTTTTAGAAGAGGGGCAGGGGCAGGTCTTTTTTTTTTTTCTCAGCAGTTGTAATAACTCCTGGAATCCAAGGGTCTCTGGAAAAGGGAAATGGAAAGAAGGGGACTCATTTCACCAGGTCTTCATCATTCACTCAATAATAGTTATCGTTGGTCTAATACCCTAAATCCCTATGGTAACAGTGGTGTTGGGATCATAAAAGATACAGAATTTTTACCAAAGGATCTGTATAAGATGAACACAAATATTATATTACATACAAAAGGTATTAAATAAAGAAGTGAGAAGTATTATAAAAGTTGAGAAAGGAACTATTCCTTCTAGATAAGGAAGTTTGAAAAAAAGATAAAGTATATGATTTGGAGTGGGATCAATGGGAATGTACTAGTCCATTTTCATACTACTAATAAAGACATACCCAAGACTGGGCAATTTACAAAACAAAGAGGTTTAATTGGACTCACAGTTCCACGTGGCTGGGGAGGCCTCACAATCATGGTGGAAGACAAGAAAGAGCAAGTCACATCTTACATGGAGGGCAGCAGGCAAAGACAGCTTGTACAGGGAAAATCCCATTTTTAAAACCATCAGATCTCTTGAGACTCATTCACTGTCACAAGAATAGTGCAGGAAAGACCAACCCCAAAGTTCAATCACTTCCCACTGGGTCCCTCCCATGATACGTGGGAATTGTGGGAGTTACAATTCAAGATGAGATTTGGGTGGGGACACAGACAAACCATATCAGGGAGACTTTAGAGAAAGTGGATACTTTAGAGAAAGACATTTTGATGTGGGGAGGCCTATGTTGCGCATAGAAAATATTGTCTTGGAGGGAAAAGAGATAGGGGTGAAGGAGTAGACCCCCGTAAGGAGTGTATTAAATAAAACTGAAGATATATCTGTGGAATGAAGTATAGAGGAGGAGAGAGAAAAAACAGACACTGGAGAGAAAGAATGGATAAGCAAGAGGACAGGCTGGTAAAGGGAAAACTAGGAGTTAAAGATAACTCTGTGTCTTGTCTGGAAGATTTGGGGCCAATTAACCAATTTAGAGAAGAAGGGAACAGTTGAGAATGTGTGATGCAAAATTGAGCTCTGACAGAGCAAACAAGACTCTTTCCCTGGCATTTCTACAAATCTGAGTTTATATAAACTGGACAACTAAGCCCTTTGCAAATGGGATTTGAAACAGTATGATATGATTTTTGAGTTAGAGGGGCTAAACATGCAACTTAGGACAATAGCATTCTTTATCTCCTTTAGCATTCTCTCCCATATCTGAATTTTTAAATACACACTGTTTGTTCTAACTGCCTCACACTTAATTGCGTGTTGCCTGGAATTGTTCTCTAATTTTCCCCCAAATATTACTCTTGTATCCCAACCATACTGAAAATTCATAAAGGGCACAGGACCAGATATCATCTCTTTATAATTACACAGAAGGAGCCTTATAACATGCTAAATAAACATCAGAAGATAAATATTTATTTAATATTCGTTGGGAGAGGAAATCTAATTGTATTCATTAAGTCATTCCAACAGGCTGTCATCTAAATGTTACAAAGATCAGTAAAAGCCTCTGCCAGGGTTTCTCATCCTCAGCATTACTGATGTTTTGAGCTAGCTAATCTTTGCTGTGGGGTGGTGTTGGGTATTATAAGTGTATCTCTACACACGAGATGCCAGTGGTGCTCCCCTGCTCCCAAGCTGTGGCAGCAAAATGTCTCCAGACACTGCAAATGTCTTCTGGAAGTAGAGTGACCAAGCATCCCAATTTGTCTGGGGCTGAGGGAATTCCTGGGACACAAGATTTTCAGTTTCAAAACTGGGAGAGTTCTGGGAAAAACCAGGATGTGTTAGTCACCCTACCTGGGGAGCAGAATTCTCCTGGTTGAAAACGACTGACCTTTGGAAACAGAAAGTTATCATACAATGAATTACGAAGACCAGAAGTGCTACAATGAAGGCACTCACTCAGTATACTTGGAACCCAAAGAGGAAAATATTCATTCTGGTTGAGAAGAAAGGGGTTGAGGAAAGCTTTTGTTTTCTAATTTTTAGTTGACATGTAATAATGGTACCTATTACAGGGTACAGAGTGATATTTCTTTTTTGGAGGGAGGGGAGCAGAGTCTTGCTCTGTTGCCCATGCTGGAGTGCAGTGGTGCGATCTCGGCTCACTGCAACCTCTGCCTCCCGGGTTCAAGCGACTCTCCTGCCTCAGCCTCCCTGAGTAGCTGGGACTACAGGTGCATGCCACCAAGCCTGGCTATTTTTTGTATTTTTAGTAGAGACAGGGTCTCACCATGTTGACCAGACTGGTCTCAAACTCCTGTAAACAGGTGATCCTCCCGCCTCGGCCTCTCAAAGTTCTGGGATTATAGGCGTGAACCACTGTGTCCAGCCCAGAGTTATATTTCAATACATGTATACAATGTATAATGATCAAATCTGGGTAGTGACCATGTTCATCACCTCAAACATTTATCATTTCTTTGTGTTGTGAACATTCTGAAAAAAAAAAAAAAAAAAAGGCATCTCAGCTACTGCTTAAAACTTGAGCTGGTTTTAACAGGTGAAGACAAACCATCCAACTGGAAGAAACTGCAAGTAAATGAGCAAGGAGATATTAGACTAATCCCGGGATGGATGAGTTAGTGTGGTGAGGGTAAGCATGGGCAAGAGAGGAAAACCCAATATAAGGTTAGAAATATTGGATAGAGTCAAGGCTTAGAGGGCTTTGAATCTTAAATAACATTTTCTAAACCAATAATAAATAACACATATATAGCCCACATAGTATGCCTGAAATTGTTCTGTGCTCTTTACTGACAGTAATTCACTTATTCTGTATGATAACCATAACTATGGCCAGTACCACTAGGGCCATGTTACTGATGAGGACACTGAAACACACAGAGAAGTTAGTTGTCTTACCTGAGGCCACAAAGTCTGTCAACAGGGAGTCAGATTTAAACTCAGTCTGTTGGACTTCTGGGTTCTATGCTCTTATGTCACACTATCCTGATTCTCCAACTGACAATGAGAATTCATTAAATTTCATGAGTAGAAGAGTGACATTAGCAGATATGAATTTTAAAAGGGGGCTTAGATGGCTCTTGATATCAAAAACCCTGGTGACAGTAAAATAGGAGGGATGTATATTTTACTCTCTTCTTCCCCCATCACAATTTTCTGGCATCCTGACTGTATCCATGCAATTTTTGGTAAAAGCTGTAATGTGGTAAATTTATAATCTGAATCTAGTAGTCATGCTCGGTTCCAACAGCTCAATCATCCTAAGTGCTCTGGTAGTGCTTAGTGAAGGCAAAGTGCTGAAGACAGAAACAGTCAGTCACTTTATCAGCAAATGTTAAAAGCTTAAAAACACAGAGGGAAAAGAGAAACTAAAGTGCCATGGCAATAACAGAATAAAACAAAATGTATGTAAAGTTACCAATAATTAGGTGTTTCATAGCTGGTAATAATTTCCAAAGAAAAGCAGGAGATGCCTCATTATTTGTCTTCAAAACGATACTCTTCAGATTTGTACAAAGCTTAGAAGATAAGGAAACAAATCTGCTGTGATCCCCAGAGGAGGATTCGGATAACACATCTTTCTATTTTTAACTTGTATGTCCTAATAAAATGGCCTCTTTGATGCTCCCCTCTCTTCAATCTAAACTTTTCCAGAGAGTCTTGTCCCTGTCTCATTCTTAATTTATTAATAAACCATCACATAAAAAATGTTCCTTAATAAAACAGTTAGGCACTGTAGACTGCGTAATGTAGTTAATTTAAGCGGGCCACTGAGATTCACAAAGATAGCCATATGAGATTAAGAGAGAGATTAGTACCACTCCTGCCATTCTCTGTAGATGGCAGCTGAATACGAAGAGCTATTCAGATGGCAGGGTTCAAACACCTGTCCTGAGTTTACATGCAATAATATGGTCAAGAGGCTTCTAAAAAGCAAAATTAGAATAATCTTAGATGGAACCTTCAGATAATTCCCATCCCCTTCTCTCTTTCTCTATTTTTTTCAATACTACTCCCATCTACACCCCCACACCCTCTACCACCTTTTGGTGCAGGTCCAGGAACTGGAGTATGGCTAATATGTTGGGAAAATTGAAAAAAAACAAACAAACTTTTATTTCCTTCATGGAAAGATATACAAACAAGCAAACAGATAAACACTCATGCTCATGCACACACACACACACACACGTGAAAGATCTTACTCAGCTACTTAGAGGCAGAATAACATTGGGCTGCTATTTTTTGCTTAAACACACATTCAGAACCACTAAGACAGGTAAGCCTTTTGAAGCAGAAAATATGATAATTGACTCTTTAGAGTACATGTTTTTAAATGTTTCAGGCCTAGGGAAATTATATGAATATTTTTCATGTATCATACCTATATTTGGCAAAGCCATCTTGTGCTCTGCCCAGTCTTTCTATTTGCAGCATTCTTAGTCAGATAAGGGCAAAGCATTCATCCCAGGCAAATGCTTATCTTTTCTCTGTCTGGCACTAATTCTAATGGCAATTTAACAATATAACAAGTAATATCATCTGGCATAACACACCACGGAGGCAAATAATACATTTTGCTGAAAGTACAGCTAAACAACAAAGCACAGCTTAACAAAGCTGACTCATGTGTCGAGGGTCCTGTACTCAATCTAATTTGCATAGTTGTATTTGGCAACTGTACTCTTCTTTCCCAAATTCAATAATGTTGCCAAATTGGCAGCTTTGCAATAGCTAAAGGAAAGATTATATGCCTATACTCTGGTTTCCCCTTTATGTAACGAACTCAAATGTTAAACCGATAATCTTCACATATATATATATATATGTACATATATATGTACATATATATATGTACATATATATGTACATATATATATGTACATATATATATACATATATATATGTACATATATATATATATAAAGTATATGTATCAATTCAAATAATTGGTGAATAGATGAGTGAACCAGCCAGATCTGTGTATTTTTCTGCTGCGATATTTCTTTGAAGGAAAGTAACAAAGACTAAGAAGGGGCTACAAACGAAATTGCTTCAGAAACACAGCTGAAGGAGAGGGAGGCTCAGTCGGTCCACAACGGGTCTGTCCTGTGGGGATCATCTCCACCTCTAAGCTTACCTTCTGCCACCACAGTGTCTTCTTTTTTGGGCCCTTGTGATTCTCGGCATTTGGATGAGGTGTGGATATGATTATTTTCATTATTAGTCTGGGATTCGGGAATCTCTTCAGGTTTTGTTTCTGTATTAATGGAGAAAAAGAAGCGGTTTTTTTGTTCAGACAAAAAGAACATTTTTATTTGTAAGTGGGACCATCAGCATTTAGGTGTTTCCCTTGTATGTATCCTTGTCCCATAATTATCATATACATGCAATAGAATGCATATAACATATTCAGAGTTCAAGAAATAATGCCATAAAATCCTATATACTGACCACCAACATTATGGTATAAAACTATACAAATAGCAGACACATGTGGCTACTGATCACTTAAAATGTTGCTAGCTAAATTAAGATGTATTGTAAGTATAATGTACACAGTCAATTTTCAAAAAAGTGTAAACTACCTAATATTTTTATATTCATTACATGTTGAAATAACATTATTGATATATTAAAGGGCTACTAGAGAATTATATATGTGTCTTGAATGTGTGGCTCATGTTATACTTCTGTTGGACAGAACTGATTAGCTAGTGACAGAATATTATTAATACTTTTTAGTCTTTAATTTTGAAATGAATATTGATTCACAGGCAGTTGTCAAGAAATATACAGGGAGGATGCAAGCATCTTCACCCAGTCTTCTCCATTGTTAACAACCTGTGTAACTACAGTATGATATCAATACCAAGGAATTGAGACCAGTACAAGCCACCGAATGCAAGATGAGCGGGGCTTTTAGTTGAAGACTGTATATCTTTAGTCTATCCCTGGCTGAAGAGGTACTTCATCTTCTATTCATCTACTTAATAAATGCATTCATCTAAAATATATTTACATTCCTCATGTCAGGCACTGTTTAAGGCTCTGGGAATACTATGATGAGTAAAAAAGATCTGATCCTTGCCCTGATAGAGCTTTTATTCTAGTTTGGATGGCAGAGGATAAACAAATAAATTTGTAATATGGCAAAGTAATGCTATGACATGGCATGAAAAAGAGGTAGTTATGGGTGGGAAGTAGATCTTTTTTTTCTTTTTCAACTTTTATTTTAGGTTCAGCAGGTACATGTACAAGTTTGTTACAGGTAAATTGCATGTCACTGGGGTTTGGTGTACAAATGATTTCATCACCCAAGTAGTGAACATAGTACCAAACAGATAGTTTTTCAACCCTTACCCCCCTCCCACCTTCCCCACTCAAGTAGGCCCTGGTTTCTATTGTTCCTCTCTTTGTGTCCATGTGTACCCAATGTTTAGCTCCCACTTATAAGTGATAACATGCAGTATTTGGTTTTCTGTTCTTGCATTAATTCACTTAGTTTAGTGGCCTCCAGCTGCATCAATGTTGCTGCAAAGGATGTGATTTCATTCTTTTTATGGCTGCATACTATTCCATGGTATGTATGTATCATATTTTCATTATTAAGTCCACTTTTGATGGGCATCTAGGTTGATTCCATGTCTTTGCTATTGTGAATAGTGCTGCAATAAACCTACAAATGCATGTGTCCTTCTGGTAGACTGATTTATATTCTTTTGGGTATATACCCAATAATGGGATTGCTGAGTTGAAAACTTCTGTTTTAAGTTCTTTGAGAAATCTCCAAACTGCTTTGCATAGTGGCTGAACTAATTTACATTCCCACCAACAGTGTATCAGCATTCCCTTTTCTCCACAACCTCGCCAACATCTGTTACTGTTTTAACTTTAGTAATTGCCATACTGACTGGTATGAGATGGTATCTTATTACATACTAGACTTTAAACTATACTACAAAGGTACAGTAACCAAAACAGAATGGTACTGGCAAAATAATAGACAAATAGACAACAGACCAATAGACAAATAGACAAATGAAGCTGCACACATACAACCATCTCATCTTCAACAAAGCCAACAATAACAAGCAATGGGGAAAGGACTCCTATTCAATAAACGGTGCTGGGATAGCTAGCTAGCCATATGCAGAAGAATGAAACTTGACCTTTTCCTTTCACTATATGCAAGATTAAAGACTTAAATGTAAGACCCAAAATGGTAAAAACCCTAGAAGAAAATCTAAGAAATACCATTACGGACATAGGCCTTGGCAAAGTTTTCATGATGAAGCCTCCAAAAGCAAATTCAACAAAAACATAAACAAAAAAAGCAGGACCCAATTAAACTAAAGAGCTTCTGCACAGCAAAAGAAACTACCAACGGAGGAGACAACCAACCAACAGAATGAGAGAAAACATTAACAAACTATGCATCTGACAAAGGTCTAATATCCAGAATCTATAAGAATTTAAATCAAAAAAGCAAACAATCCCATTTTAAAAAATGGGCAAAGGACGTGAATGGACACTTCTCAAAAGAAGACATACATGTGGCCAAAAGTATGTGGAAAAAAATGCTCATCATCACTAATCATTAGAGAAATGCAAGTAAAAACCACAAGGTATATATTTTTGGATAGGCATGATCAGGAGGGATATACCCTGAAATAAAATCACAGTAAAACAAAACAAAACAAAAATCCAACAAGAAGAGAAAAGAGAAAAGTCAATTTTACTTAAGAATATCTTTGATAAAGCAGTAAAGAGAATTAAATTTTATTTAAAATCCATATGTGATTTTTCCCAAGAAAAAGCAATTTTACAATTGAATTTTGAGCTGAACTAGCTATTTTTTCATGGAACACCATTTTTACTTGAAAGAGCTTGAAAACATGATTGAGAAATAATGGTTATTCATACTTGTGTATTTGGTAGATTTCATTTTTTCTCAAATGAATGAAGTGAGCTTGTAAAACAGAAACAACTTACAATGTTTGTTGCCAGTGATAAAATTCAAGCTTTCATGGGAAACTTGGAATTTGGGAAAACTTGTATCAACTGCATGAGCGTCACAGGTTTCTAATTCTTAATGATTCATGTTATTAACAAATGTGATCTTTTTGAATAGTAGAATAAAATATGTCAATGTCGAGAAGATCTTCACGACTCCACGAAACAATATTTTCAAAATGGTCAAAGCATAACGCATGGATGAAAGCTCCATTCAAAGTATATGATGAGACTGGTGGATTTTCATGTAACAAAGTACAAAAAGGACATTGAGATGGCACTTTAAGTAACTACTTCTTGTCAAGTCTGGATGCAGTGGGAAAGAAGAATGTCCACTATTATCTGTAAAGGCTATTAAAATGCTCATGCCTTTTCTACAGTGTATCTGACTGAGGCTGGTTTTCTTCATATACTTCAGCAAAAACAATATATTGCAATAGGTCGAATACAGAAGCTGCCAAGAGATTCCAGCTGCCCATTAAGGAAGACATTAAAGAGATTTGTAAGAATACCACACTCTTTTCACTATATATTGTTTGAAACTACAACTTTTTAATTTAAAATGTTATGTTTACATGCAATGCATATATTATTTTAAAATAAGGTAATGAGTAAATTTAAAATTTTCTGTTTAAACTTCTAATTTGGAAATACTAATGGATATAGAACTCACATAGACAAAAGTTGTTTAGATTCTCAACAATCGTTGAAAGTACAACAAGATCCTTAGACCCAAATTGAAAAAGACAGACACAGAGAGCATATAGCTTAACCAGAGTATCCTTTTTTATGAGTAAGTCATGGAACAATATATTTTTCTGATTCTGAAGAAATGAATGCTAATTTTAGAAACTTAATAAATATAAAATACAGAAGGTATAAAGAAGGAAATACAAATCACTTATACAGATCTGACTACTGTAAAACTTTCATAAAGTTCCTTGTAATTTCTTTACATCTTTTTTGTTTGTTTAACATAGTTAGGAGTCTGTGCCCAGTAAGGAAAATATGGGGATATCATACAAGGTAATGTGTCCACAGATATTGAAAGGTTGAAAGAGCAACAGTAAGAGACTGAAGTAATAGATATATTTGTAAATGCAGGAAGAAGCCACGTCTAGGGCTGGGAGATCAAAAGTGGAGTTAGCAGAGCTTAGGAGTTAGAAAAAGCCATCTCTAGAGCTTAGGATTAAAAGTGAGGTTAGACCTTAGGGAGAGACCCCTGCATGGCTGCTTGGTTTAGATACAATATGGAAGATGAGAATCAAATCACCTACTTCACGGGATTACATGAGATAAAAATTTATGAAAATTCTACTTACAAGCAGACAGTACTACACACACTGAATGTAGACAGAACTTTAAGAAGGAAAAACAAAAAACTGCAAATCACAGCAACACAAAGCAGAACAAGGTCAAGATCCCATTCTTCTTTAGAAAGACAAGGAGCTGCCTTGTAGTTAGTCCAGTCCAGATCAACAGGATGAAGAGAGAAGCAGGGATACCAGGCTGTAGCTCAGTTCAAATACAGAAAATGTATCCAGTGGAGCTTCCTTTCCCAAGCATCTCTCAGAGTTCCAAGCCCAGTGAATGTTGTAGTAGTGGGACTATGCTACTTTCTCTCACCTTTATTTTGATCTTTTGTCTTTGTCTCTCTTTATTTTCCCTCTTTTAAACTTCACTCTTGCTTATACTTTGGTTTTGTAGGGCCTCCTAGTAACACAAATATTTCTTCCACTCATTGGGTGGTCTAGGGTTGGAGGAATGGGTGGAATAAGGAATTTGCCAATGCCTGATCTGCTCACCTGTCTCCTCCACTCTAAGATAGAAAGAAGCTTCATTTACAAAGCCTCTTTCCCTCAGTGACTACAAGTCTCCAGCTTTAAAATATTAAAAAATAGCATCCACTTCTGGGAAATATTTAGGAACATACTTAATTTCTATGCTAAAACAAAAACAAAAACAAAAAACACTAAGCCCTCTCCCATTTTAAAGGAGAAGAGGAGAAGATGACATTTTCCCCTGATTCTTTTTTATTTTATTTTATTTATTTATTTATTTATTTATTTATTTATTTATTTATTTATTTTGAGACAGAATTTCAGTCCTGTCACCTAGGCTGGAGTGCGATGGCACAATCTCAGCTCACTGCAACCTCCACCACCTCCTGGGTTCAAGCAATTCTCCTGCCTCAGACTCCCGAGTAGCTGGGATTACAGGCGCCTGCCACCACGCCCAGATAATTTTTGTATTTTTAGTAGAGATGGGGTTTCACCATGTTGGCCAGGCTGGTCTCAAAATCCTAACCTCAGGTGATCCACCTGCCTCGGCCTCTCAAAGTGCTGGTTTTCCCTGATTCTTTAACTCACTTTTTGAAGGCTCAGCTGGCAATGGAGTATAGTGTTTCAGAGAATGCGATCTAGAGCCAAACTGCCTGGCTTCTTCATGATTTTGAGACCTTGGGCAGGTGACTTACCCTTTTTGTCCCTCTTTCTCTACATACATAATAACAGGCACAATATTTATCACCCACCTCATTGGGTTGTTGTGCAGATTAAAGAAATTCCTTTATCTGAAGTGCTCAGAATGTGTTCCATAGTATTTAGTAAACATGAGGTTTTATGATTATTGCTATTATTACTCAAGATTAGGCAATCCTTTTCTCTAATGTATTAATTGAACAATTTGGCTTTGTGTAATTTTATATTTTAGAGAAGCTCACAAAAATTTGTCTTTGGGGAAAGAAAAAGAATCATTAATATGTTATGCATGATGACTTTGTTTTTCAGAAATTTTCATTCCAAAATTTAAAAAAAAATCTACATACTTCTGCTTTTGCTTCTTTTAAGCCAACAGCACACCAGACAGCTCAGAGCCAGCCATGAGGCCACAGAGGACAGGGAAGCAGCCAGGATGATGGTCGACTTCTCCTTCCTAGTCACAGGCAAGACAGCAAATGACTGGGATCGAGCTGTAAAATTGACTCCTATGGGGGGAAAAGAAGACGTTTCAATGATATGTTAATAAGATGCTAATATAATTAAAATATAGTAAAAATAAATACATTTATAATAGTATCTGTGACATAGTAGGTGTTCAATATATATTCATTGAATTTAATAAATAAATAAATTATAAATCCAAGATTTATATTGCTAGAGAATCATGAGATTCCAACATTAACACATAACAGTTATTTCCAATTCTGTCAATTACTGATTGAGAATTCTTCCAATTCTCTCTTCTAATTTTCAGACCTACCTTCCATACCATTGCAAAATTTCAGCTTCTTTCACTCATGTTTCACTAATTGGAACAAAAATATTCTCGGCTCCAGAATGTGTGAAATTACTTGCTCTGATGTATGTATGTACTCAATACGTGCCATATAACACATCAAAACAGGGGCATAGGGACTCCTACTGCAGCACCGGATTGTCTTAGAGAGTTATGTGATCTGGAAAACTAGGAATAGAACAATGGCAGATAGAACCACTGGCCATGAAGGATGGGGCAAGATTGCATCCTCCTGTTGAGAGAGTCCAACTCTCTAAAAATTCATCTGAAACTCCTCCCATTTTTGGAGACAGAAAAATTTCTCATCCCGTTATTATTTATGAAATGAGGCATAAAATAATCTTAAAAAGAAAGCTACCTATCTTCATAAAAACCCATACACAAATGTTTATAGCAGCTCTATACATAGTAAAACCCAGGAACAACCTAAATGTCCTTTAGCAGGGGAGTGAATAAACAAACTATGGTTTATCTAGACAAGGAAAACCACTCAGCCAAAAAAGAAAGTAAGGAGAGAAAAAAGAATATAAACAAACACACAACTGATAACCTGTAACAACTAGAATGAACATAAAAGGCATTATGCTGAGTAAGGGAAGCTCATCTCTGAATGGTACATACTTATAGGACTCCATTCCTATAACACTGTAGAAAAGACAAAGCTATAGAGATAAAGTACAGATCAGTGGTTGCCAAGGATGAATGGTGGAGAAAGGCTATATGTATGTGAGGACAGATTTTTGGGGTGATGAAATGGTCCTTATCCTGACTGTGGGGATGGTTACATAGATCTATACATGTATTTGAATTAATAAAACCATGTACAAAAATGTCAATTTTATAGTACATTAATTTTTAAAATAAATGGTTTTAAAACTTGCCTTTAATTTTGGGTGTGATGAATATATTCATTATTCTAATTATGAAGATGCTTTCATGGGAGTAGACATGCATCAAAATATATCAAATGGTATGCTTTCAATATGTTTATCATATGTCAATCATATCTCAATACAAACAGGTTTATTTTTGAAAAAACTTGCTTATGAACAGTTACAGCCAGCATTTTTAAAGCAGCTTATTCAAAACAAACAAGCAAACTTCAAACTTCTGCTTTCATCCACATAACTCAGGCAAAAAGAGTTTTTATTTTATGTACTCAAGGAAACACCATGTTTTTCTTTGCTGTGCTTTCACTGACAATTTTACTGGAAGTCACAGTCAGATCTTCAATCTCTTAACTTCTGACTGACTTGGTCCCAAAGCTACTAAAACAAAATCTCCTCTGTATACATCATGTATCTGAGCCATATTTGGCTTGTTTGTTACCAATTAATTGCTTTTTATGGGCATATGAATAAGCTCAATCAGGCCTAGAGATGGGAGAACAGATTTTACTTGGGATTTACAGAAGTAAAAACTAAATTCTTTACACTTTTATCCATTTTTCAATGATTGCTCAGTAATTGTTTACTTGATCAAGTTGATAAGTTACCAGTTCCCATTCTTAAGATATTTACAAGCTAGTAAATGAAATAAGATACACAAAACAAACATTTGTTAAGCAAATCAGGATGTTACACATGCCACTAGAATAATGCAGATCAATTGCTTTGGATATGTATTTTCCATTGATATGATTAGGGAAAGAATCCTGGAGGGGGGAAGTATCTGAGGAGGCTTTTTTTTTTTTTTAATAGAGAAAGCGTCTGTCTCTATCACCCAAACTTGAGTACAATGACTGGCACGATTATAGCTCACTGTAGCCCTGAACACCTGGGCTCATATGATTCTCCTGCTTCAGCCTGCCAGGTGGTTGGGACTACAACCATGTGTCACCATGCCTGGCTAATTTTTTGTTAATTTATTGTAGAGGTGGGGTATTGCTATGTTGCCCAGGCTAGTGTTGAACTCCTGGTCTCAAGCTATCCTTCAGCCTTAGCCTCCCGAAGTGTCAGAATTACAGGCATGAGTCACCCCACCCAGCCTAGAAAGGGAGATTCTAAACAGAGAAGTGACATTAGCCACATAAAATATAGTCAGTCCATTTTTGTATAGAACACAAAAATGACAGAGAAGCTAAAGTCAGGGCGACCAGGTGAAATTATCTAAATGCAAGGGTGGAAACCACTGGCTCTCAATTACCTTAGCAGCAGAACATTTTCTAAATCTGCAATCTTAAAAATAATCTGAATATATTCACTTATTCATAAACAAATATTTATTTGTAGCTATGATGCACCAGGCTTTACTACACCCTTGGGATATAATGCCAGACTAAGCAGAATCTCTGTCCCTTTGGAACTTTGGTCTCAGTGGAGGACCCAGCACACAGACAGTAGACAAACAAATAAATACGTAGATACTATAAAGCCAGGGAGTGATACGTTCATAAAGAAAACTAAAGTGAGTTTATGAGACAGAATGGCTGGAGGTGTGGGGAGGATTGGGGATGGTATAGACTGAGTGATCTAAAAGAGGCCTCTTTGAGGAGGAGATATTGAGAAGAAATCTGAATGAGCTGAGTGAGCCATGTGAATTTCTGGAGGGAGAATATTCCAACCAAGGAATTGGCAACCACAGGTAGAGTTTCTCTGGTTAAGTGTATGTGTGGTGAAGGTGGTGGGGGGGATTTGTGGGTGACACCTGGTTACATTAATCTCTTCTCAGCCCAGCAGCCCCTGAGGGCCTCCTGAGAACCCCATGACACCAAGAAATGGTCAGAAAAGCCACAGCCTACACCATGATAATGATAGTGAATGTGGAAAGGCTTGCTACGAAGTCAGTACTACAAACTTACAGAAACCCTTATCTCCTGGCAGTGTCTCAGGAAGTTTAGAAGTGATAAATGAGCTGGATTTGATAATGTATCAGACTTAAGAAGATTCCATAAATACTTGGGCAGATCTATTTTCTGTATTTCTAAAATAGGAATAATAATTTCTTCCTCTCTCTAAGATATTGGAGAGATGAGGGAAAATAGTGGAAATGATTGCAAATTCTCTGCTTGATTCATGAATGAATGAAAAAACAGACCAGGCATGGGGACTCATGCCTGTAATGCCAGCATGAGCCCAGGGGTTTAAGGCCAGCCTGGGCAGCATAGTAAGATCCCGTCTCTACCAAAAAATGAAATAAAATAAATTAGCTGGGTACGGTGGCACACACATCTGTAGTCCTAGATACTTGGGAGGCTGAGGTAGGAGGATTACTTGAGCCTGGGAGGTCGAGACTGCAATGAGCCATGATTGAGACACTGCACTCCAGCCTGGGTGCTGGGTGACAGAGTGAGACCCTCTCTAAAAATAACAACAACAAAAACAAACACACACACACACACAAAAAAAAACAAAAGAACCAACAATAACATAAAAGAATGCTTAACAGACCTATTATTTTGAAGCCTATTAGAAATAAGAAATTTCATTGATTAGCTGAAATGTGTGAATATACGCTGCTTTCCCAAACATTCTAACACTTGAAATTGATATACTTGGAAACAAGGAGTTACTCTCTGGACATGTACCATTACTCAGCATGATGTCTATAAGGGGTCACAGAAGTGCATGTCTTTACTATTTTTCCTTTCTTTTTATCCTCCATTTATTGTCTCTGAATTTCAACTTTTATAAATCTCATCTGAAAGAGTCTCATCTTAGACTTGATCTTGAAAATTATGGAGAATAATTCAGTGAAAAACACTAAGGGAAAACTTTCCAGATGATTCTTCAGTTAGTTGTTTTTACAGGCTGTCAGTAGAAACTACAATAAAGCAGTAGTCTACTAAGTGTGAACACCAAGACTAGTTCAGAATTACAGGAGTTACCAAGAAATTTCTGTCTCGCATTTGGTTTTACAGCCTCTTCTTTAAAATGAACTTGATAAAGTATTTGGTTAGTCTTAATTAATTACTGAGGTAATTAAAGGACAAAGGCCTTTTAAATGTCAGACAAATCTGGAACAAAATATGCATTCCTGCCTGTCTCACCCTTTAAAACATATCCGTTCAAAAACTCAAGGTTATGGCACAATGCCTGCGAACTGGGAATCCCACGGTCAAGGACGCTACACATTTGTTATGAACCTGTACTTATATCAGGACACTTTGACACATAAAGTGTGTGTAAATTGCTTATGTGACTTTATTCTTTTTAACAAGTATTTAAGCAATCATCCTCTGAAGTATAAATGTGACTCTCATAAAACATATAATGAGCACTTGTCAACAGGTTATTTATCTCATTAATGAAGAAATCAGGAAGAACACGAAACTGGTTTAAATAGCATATAAGAGATAATGATCATATAGCCAGGGAGCAATAATATTATCTGACCCCAGAAGATAGTCTTTTTGTCAAAAAACAATCCAGGCTAGACGTGGTGGCTGACGCCTGTAATCCCAGCACTTATGGAGGTGGAGGCAGGCGGATCAGGAGGTCAGGAATTCAAGTCCAGCCTGGCCAACATGGTGAAACTTCATTTCTACTAAAAATACAAAAATTAGCCAGGTGTGGTGGTGCATGCCTGTAATCCCAGCAACTCAGGAGGCTGAGGCAGAAGAATTGCTTGAATCTGAGAGGTGGAGGTTGCAGTGAGCCGAGATCATGCCTCTGCACGCCAGCCTGGGTGACAGAGCAAGATTCCATCTCAAAAAAATAAAAATAAAAAAAAATCCAAAACTTAGAATTAAAGGAAAAATGATTATGATTACAGATCTTATCAGTGTCATACTGGAACATTTTCAAAAGGCCCATTGAATGTTTTATTAAGTTCTCTCAAACATACATTTGTTTCACTTACTATTTATTATTTATTTATTTATTATTTATTAGGACTCAGACATGTTTATTTGTAGAAGATTGACATGCTGAAACAATTTTTATATAGTTAAGGATGCAAATGATATCTGTAAACATTGGACTATCAAAATTTTGCTTTTATTGCCCTGTATCCATTGCAAACTTATTCCAACATTTCTTCTTGGGCTATATGAAAACTATCTCCCAAATGCTCTTTTAATTAGTTTTCTTGTCTTCTGATTTCCTCATTAGTGAGTTAAATAACATGTTGACAAATGATCATTATATATTTTCAAGAGAGTCACATTTAATACATCAGAGGGTGTTTTTTTCCATATTTTGTCAAAAAGAACTGGATCAAATGCGTAATTTACACACCCCTTATTCTGAAGTGCCAGGATGTTGACGGGTATTGTCCCCATTTGGCGGGGGGTTGAGGAGGACAGGACCCAAAGTTAAAATTTCAAGATCCCATGACTCTCTTTCTTATACATTAACATTCTCCTATTAATATCCAACCAAATGTCATGTAAGTAAATAAAGGAAAAAAACAAGTAGAACACTGAAAGTAAACTTCAATGTTGAGGAGGAAATGTACATTTGGTTCCTTGCTCACCAGGAGTATCCTGAGGTTTCTATTTTTACATGTGCTCTTTCTTCTCAAGCTTAATGATACAGTCAAGTGAATTTATTTTCTAAACTACGATGACTTCTTATTCATTATAGTAGCTATTCCCAAAAGGGAGAAAGGATTGTCTTCTGAAAAAAAAAGAAAGAAAGAAAGAAAGAAAGAAAGAAAGAAAGAAAGAAAGAAAGAAAGAAAGAAAGAAAGAAAGAAAGAAAAGAAAACAGAGAATAAAAGCACATTGTATAAAATTACCTGGAGGAGAAGTGACAGTAAAAATAAAGTGCCAGTTTGACCCAGAGATCAAGACTGCCAAGTTGTAGAAGCTCACATAACCATCTTGAGTTTCTGCCTGGGTGCACCCTTCAAAGAAGCACAAAACAAAAATTAGCTGTTTATTATCTAATCTAGAACAACGTCTTCATGTCTGCTGTGAAGGCAGACATTTGGACAATAAAGGACAATTTTTTTTTAACTCCAAGAGGTTATCTAATCCATCAGGTTTTTCTTAGTCAAGACTTAGAACCACATGATCCAAGACAGTATAATAACAGTTAACATATACTGAAAGCTCACTATGCCAGACACTGTTCTTTATATACACGATTGCCTACAAACTACACAACAACCCTATAAAATATGCTATTATCTATATTCTAGCAATTAGGAAATAGGCTCATGAAAGACTAAATTACGTGGTACTGGGGTTACAGCCCAAATCTACCTGATTTCAAAGTTTGCATTCTTTACAATATATTGGCTATATTATTATTAAATGTATAATATATAAAGAAAGAAATTCTATAATCTTTCTAGGTGGTCAGTTTCTACAGTCTGTCTTTCTTCTATTCAGGTTATCTATAGTTTATATGGCAGCAGAGGTAGGCCAAGGGATCAGGACCATGGCAATCTATTAAATCATGACTGATAAAGCTACTCTGATTTATGCAAACAAAACAAAACAAACCTTGCATCTTCTAACAGTAGATCATCCATTTATAAAGTGAAAAAAGGCAGCTTAACTCAGTATCACATTCACAATACCATTAATCATCTTTTGACTCTACCATCTCTAAATTATGTGCCTAATTAACAGCTGCTAGACTTTACTCTGGAAACGTCAATATGATTGGCACGGTGGACAAAGGATTATGGAAGTGGTCTGAAAGTTTATAAGTTGGTTTGAGATCTCTAAGGCTGAAATGTGTCATATAGATATAATATGCTTAGTGGTACATTTTTAAATTCAATTGCTTAATCTTTTTGTGAAAACACTGTCTTTCTTCATCAATTTTGCAGAGCTGACTAAAACTTCTTTTCTGAGAAACATCTTTTACTTCATCTCTTCTGAGCTCCAAAATAAATAAAATGCCCACTAAAATGAAAATAAATAAGCCAAGACTCAAATAAATGATAGGCGCCCAAGATAAATGCAGTTTATACTCTTCAAAACCTATATGCATCAAAATTATGGTCAATAAACTCTTGCAAACAATGAACTGCAGAGTACAGATGTTCAACATGAAATCATTTGCTGCAGTTTTTCCTTTGACAAACGTCCTTATTGTTCCCATCTTTGGAAGAATACAAAGCAGCATTTAATCGAAATGTGTCCGTAGAGCACAGTGAGTTGGCCTCGTAGAACAGCCGCCAAATTGCCTAATGGAAAGTGCTTTAGTTCTAAATGGGTTTACTTTTGCGTTAAATACCAGCTTGCCTTAGAGATCTCTACAAAGATTCCCATATATATCTATGATATTCTCAGATTTGAAGCATATGTGCCCAAAAGCTGAGGCAGTTGCTGCCAAGTACAGTACATTACTCCAGGGTTCATCATATCTTCAGAATAGCTATGATGACATATACAGATGCAATTGACAGGCTCCCTGATCAAGCTGGAATAAACAGTACACTGGCTGGGGGACTTGGGATGGGGTGGGGTGCTGGGCTCAAGCAACTTCGGAATTGATTACACAACTACCAGGAAATGATACCTGAATGGGTTTCTGCAGGATAGATAGTTTCTAAAATACCTTTGCAGCCCAAATTATCCCCACAGCTATCCCACTCACTCCTAGGTATGCGTACTAGCAAACTGTTATATCGTTCATGTTGAGATGTTATCTTTAAAAGTATTAAGGACTTTTTTTGTGCAACTATGATCCATAAATGTTAAAGGATATTGAAGATCTGTAAATAATTGTCCTTTAGTATATAAATTCACTTTTTATAAAGGTTGTAGCTGCCTTTTCACTGAGGACGGTCTACTAAAGGAAAAAGAATATGAAGTTAAATTGCAGAACAAAAGATTTAGAGGAGATATACAGATATGGTTTTGTTGTTGCTATTTTGTTTTTCTCCAGGAAATACTTACAGTAAGTCAGATAATCTATCCCAAATGCTTTTGGTGCATTCTTTCTGAAGTTAAAAAGTAGTATTTCATAATGGCTTCAAGAGAAACTTTCAATCATATAAAATAGGGTATCTTGGTGACATGGGTATGCTAAAAACAGAAAACTACATGTGATTTCTTCCCTACTTCATGACTCATACACATAAAAAAATGTGTGTATATAAGACACCCTCAGAATAGTCCTCACACATTCCCATTGGGTCTCTTAAAAAAAGGTAATAGTGACAATACTGATCCAAGTGAGCTAGTTGGCTTGAGTGTGGCTTGGTGTCCATGGAATAAAAGAGTAAATGTTATCTCATCTCACACCAGTTAGAATGGCAATCATTAAAAAGTCAGGAAACAACAGATGCTGGAGAGGATGTGGAGAAATAGTAACACTTTTACACTGTTGGTGGGAGTGTAAATTAGTTCAACCATTGTGGAAGACAGTGTGGTGATTCCTCAAGGATCTAGAACCAGAAATACCATTTGATCCAGCAATCCCATTACTGGGTACATATCCAAAGGAATATAAATCATTCTACTATAAAGACACATGCACATGTATGTTTATTGCAGCACTATTCACAATAGCAAAGACTTGGAACCAACCCCAATGCCCATCAATGATAGGCTGAATTAAGAAAATGTGGCACACATACACTATGGAATACTGTGCAGTCATATAAAAGAATTAATGTCCTTTGCAGGGACATGGATGAAACTGGAAACCATCATTCTCAGCAAACCAACACAGGAACAGAAAACCAAACATCACATGTTCTCACATGGGAGAAGTGGGAGTTGAACAATGAGAACATATGGGCACAGGGAGGGGAACATCACACACAAGGGCCTGTCAGGGGGTGGGGAGCAAGGGGGAAGGATAGCATTAGGAGAAATACCTAACATAAATGACAGGTTGATGGGTGCAGCAAACCACCATGGCACATGTATACCTATGTAACAAACCTACATGTTCTGCACATGTATCCCAGAACTTAAAGTATAATAACAAATAGATAGATAGATAGATAGATAGATAGATAGATAGATAGATAGATAGATAAAGAGTAAGTAAAGAGTAAGTAGTTTCATGCCTCATTCACTTTGCACAGCCACAACATGATTCTAAGCTGGTGGGGTATGATATCTTAAGGTTACTGAAAGAAAAATAATGAAAGATGAGGTGCAATAAGTGTCAGGAGTGGGACAAAGTAAAATATAAAGTCTCAGTAAGGTATGATATAGGAGAAGGTATGGAGAACAGGTAAGGCATGGAGCATAAGTAAGGTACTGCGTATGAATAATGTGCAAAGTGTGGCAAGGTACAGAGTATAAGTAAGTAAGATATGGACTATGGGTTAGAAATGAAGTGTGAGTAAGGGTCTGAAGAATGTATAAAGTATGGAATATGAGTAAGGTATAGACTATGGGTAAGGTATGGAGTGTGAATAAGGCATGGAGTATGTCTAAGTTATGGAATATGGGTAAGGCATGGAATATGAGTAAGGTACTGGGTATGGTAATGTATGAAGTATGGCAAGGTATGGGATATAAGTAAGGGATGGGCCAGGCACGGTGGCTCACGCCTGTAATCCCGACACTTTGGGAGGCCGATGTGGGCGAATCACCTGATGTCAGGAGTTCAAGACCAGCTTGGCCAACATGGCAAAACTCCGTCTCAACGAAAAATAGAAAAATTTTAGCCAGGCATGGTGATGGGCACCTATAATTCCAGCTACTCAGGAGGCTAAGACAGTAGAATCGCTTGAACCTGGGAGGCAGAAGTTGCAGTGTGCTGAGATCGCACCATGCACTCCAGCCTGGGTAACAGAGCCAGACTCTGCCTCAAAAAAAAAAAAAAAAAAAAAAAAAGTAAGGTATGGACTATACATACGGTATGGAGTATAAGTAGGGTCCTAGGTATGGATAAGGTATGGAGGAGCAATATAAGGCATAAGTGTGAGTATGGTTTGGAGTATGGGTAAGGAATAGAAGAACATGGGTAACATATGGAGTAGATGATGGGGAGGTGAGTTCCAGTATTCATGTGAGAGTATCTGTCATAAATATTACTAGAACATGAAAAAAAGCTAAAAATTAATATTTTTATGCTGCTGTATTATTTTAAGATCAGAAGGTGAGTGACTGTTACATATCCTAAGCACTTTCTATACCAAAATGCCAACAGTAGCAAAATGGTGCCAAAAATGAACAGAATGACAGCATCAAAACAGGCAGTTTGGAATGCAATTCTGAATATTTCATCTTCACATTGGGCAACCTTGGATAAATTCACTTCATTTTCTTACTTTCTTAATGACATGCCTTGTGTCTACAAATTTGTACAAGGACCATTCTGGTCTGTCCTCATTCCTTGGGATTTAAAACCCAAGAAGTTTCTAACTGTACTGCTCACATTAAAAAAAAAAAAGACCAGAGGCAAAAATATGAGTTAGCCACACAGGTGTTACTTTCAACAAAGTGAACAAAAGATAGATTGTGTAAGTGGAAGGGAAAGTCTGGAGAGTCTATGGGGAGATTCTGACAAAATATGCAACATTACCTGGGCCTTTAAATTTGGATTGTATAAAGAGAACGTGGAGAGGGTACTGAGGAGAGCAAGACCTCAAAGTTTGGTAGAAAATTATTTTTGTAGACAGGCTGAAAACATTTAGAGTCTTGTTGTTTTGTTTTGTTTTTTGTTTGTTTTAATTATTTTATTTTATTTTAAATTCCGGGATACATGTAGAGAACATGCAGGTTTGTTACACAGGTAAACGTGTGCCGTGGTGGTTTGCTGCACCTATCAACCCATCACCTAGGTATTAAGCCCCACATGCATTATGTTCCCTGTGTCCACGTGTTCTCACTGGAAAACATTTGATGTCTTAATAAGTAGATAGAGTAAAAAAATTACAGGTCAAAATAGTAAAAATTCAAATTGAAAAGAGAGTGGGAAAATTTATTGTTCTAATAAGAAAGCAATAAGCTGAAGCAAGCTTTAAAAAGTAAGGGTTTTGAAGCTATGAAATGTTTAATCACGAGATGTCAATCGCCCTCCTTAAGAGAATTTTTAGAAGGGGATAATTTCATTTTCTGGAATCGATGAGGTGTAGCTTTGCCAGAAACAAAATGTATAAGCTAAATTAAATGGTGACATTAAAAAAAAAAAAAACTGAGATCTGAGATTAATTCATTGAAAACAACATCAAATGATTATTCATTAACTTGGAGACTTTATTACAACAATTTTATATGTTTCTTAAGAGACAAATAACAAAAAAAATTAAGGAACAATGTCATCAAAAAAAGTAGGCAGCGTGCACCATATGATAGGAATGGTTTTAGGCCAATAATAAATGCAAAACAAGGCACATCTATGATTGACTTATGCCTATCCATTTGAACATTTTGTATATTTTATGGGAACCATCTGAATGAGCTTAGACTCATAGCAAGAGTAGAGCAAGAAATAACTGTAAAATCATGGCCTATTCTTGGAAGTCAGTGATTTTGCAGGTAGGCTGATGTTTGAGTTGGCACATGAGTCATTTCCAAATCTGAAAAAAAATTTTGACAACACAAAACCAACAGAAATGCCTTACCCGATTCATGAGGTGCACAGGAAATTGGATAAGCTGATTTTGTTTTGTTTTGTTTTGTTTTGTTTTGTTTTGTTGTGAGATGGAGTCTCACTCTGTCACCAGGCTGGAATGCAGAGGGCGATCTTGGCTTACTGCAACCTCCACCTCCCAGGTTCAAGCAATTCTCCTACCTCAGCCTCTCGAGTAGCTGGGACTATAGGCACGTGCCACCATGCCCAGCTAATTTTTGTATTTTTAGTAGAGACAGGGTTTCACCATGTTGGCCAAGATGGTCTTGATCTCTTGACCTTGTGATCTGCTCTCCTTGGCTTCCCAAAGCGCTGTGATTACAGGTGTGAGCCACCACGCCTGGCCCATAAACCGAATTTTTGAAGAGTGGTAAACACATCCTCAAATTTGCATAAGAATGGGGATATTTGGCCAATTATACAAAAGTACATACACACCATATCAATTTATAATTTTCAGTGATTTATTGGTATGAAACTTCCTTTCAATGTGTTACTGGCAAATCTCATAGGATGCATCATTATAATTACAATACTAACTGCATAAAAAGCCAGTGCTTGAAATCACACTTCTAGAAAGAAGGATTTGCAAAAGTTAACAAGATTTCCTACTTATTCCCCTATTATAATAGGCAAATATCATGGTAATAATAGATAACTGTGCTTAAAACAAATAACTGTTATTTTCTTTTTTAAAAAAATTTTACCATTACTGATATATATCTCTTTGTATAGTATGCATATTTTGAAACATTATTTTCTTTTTTTCTTGAGACAGAGTCTTGCTCTGTCACCCAGGCTAGAGTACAGTGGTGCCATCTTGGCTCACCGCAACCTCTGCCTCCCGGGTTCAAGTGATTCTCATGCCTCAGCTTCCCAAGTAGCTGTGATTACAGGAGCGCACCGACCATGCCCGGCTAATTTTTGTATTTTTAGTGGAGACGGGGTTTCACCATGTTAGTCAGGCTGGTGTCAAATGCCTGACCTCAAGTGATCCAGCTGCCTTAGCCTCCCAAAGTGCTGGGATTACAGGCACAAGCCACCATGCCCAGCCTGAAAACATTATTTTCAAATCATATTTGAAATCACAAAGAATTTATCAATTCTTTCTCATCTAAAATAGCAACACAATATTTAGTGCAGAGATTCGCTTGAGTCCTAGCTCTTGGTCAGAATTATTCAACAATTCTGAATTCAAGGAGTCAAGATAAACCCATTGGCTCTATTCTTTTACTGGGACCCTGTAAGGATTTTTGAAAACTGTCTGACCTAGAAGTTGTGGGGAAGGGAGTGAATGCTTTCCTTTCTGAGGATATTTTCCATCTACCTTAAAAATCATTTTTAATCCGTTTGGATTCTTGGGACATTTTTAAAATTTTCTCATTGAAACTAGTGGGAGAGATTAAAGAAATTTAACAGATCCTCTTTTTCAGACTGTTGTAATCTCTGGCTCCCTATCCAAATATAGGAGATGATTTTAAAATGTTCCACTGAACCCTCCTATTCTAGGTTATATCAGGTTGACATAAAATGAATTTCTCTTCACCTCAAGGTGAAGCCCCGACTTGGACTGTAATATTGTGCATGATTGGGACTCCCTCTGATGAGAAGGAAATACACAATCCTATCCATGAGCAGAGGAAGAATTTCAAGGTGCTGTGATCATTGTGAGGCCGCTTGTGCAGAGAGGCAACCCCTATGCATGAAGAGTTTGAGGCTGTCAGGCGAGATCTATGTGTTGGGCGATTGACTGCACACAATAGGGAGAAGGCTCCTGGTAGGAAGCATGACTAATAATGTATGGGTTATGTTGGAGGGAGGCCGGTAAGAGGACAAAAAACTCTCTTGTGACACCTGGAACACAAAGTATATTAATTGTAAAACAGAACCTCTTGCTTTTGCTGCCTTAAAACTGAAATCAAAAGGGCCTGAGTCTTAATTTGGCCCAGCAGCCAGGTTGTACTTACCTTTCCGTGTTTCTCGTCATAAAAACTCTTGCTTTTTGCTCCCGATCCAGTCTTCCCCATTTCAATAAATAACACCAATATCCACCCAATATAACAAAATCAAAACCTAAAAGTTGTCCTTAAGTCCTTGTTTTCTTTGCTCCCAGTAGATTCTGCTGATTCAACTTCTGAAAGACATTCTGAATTAATCCACTTGTGATCTCCACCATCTCTTGCCTGGCCTTTTGCAATCACTTTTTAACTGGCTCAGGAGGTTCACTCTTGCGGTTCTCCAATCCACCCTCCACAGAACAGAGTGGTCCTCTAAACATGCAAGTCAGACTCTGGAACTGGCCTGCTTAAAACCTCCAACGGCTCTTCATCTCACTGAGAGTGCAGCCCAAACTCCCCACCGTGGTCCCCAAAGTCCTCTGTTGTCTGTCTGGCTCCAGCACCTCTCTCACTTTACCTCTTCCGTTGATCTCTCTTAGTCATGAGGCTCCTTTGTCTTAATTCTGTTTTGCAAACACATTCTCCTTAACATATTTTCTGTGGATAACATATCGTACTGTTTTACAACATAAAAACACAATGATTGAACTATTTCATAATAAAGAAATATGTGCCTCTTTGAGTAGGGTGTATTTCAATGGTTTTGTGTGTGAGGGGGTTAGATAGGAATTTAGAACTCAGAAACTATTTTTCCCATAAAAACCATGTTATACCTGCTTGCTTCTCTCTAGACCAGGCCCTAAAATGCACATTCTTGGGTCCTTCTGCAGAATATGTAGCCAAACTATCTTAGGCCTAGTAGAAATCTGCATTTTAAATAGATTTTCACATAAACAAGCTTCAAGGAAAGTAAGTGGAGCTGGCAGTGGTTCTGGGATAGAACAGGGAGGCAAAAGAGGATAGACAAAGATCAAAAGGAGAAAAACTAACTCTGAGGGCTGCTATGGGTCAGGTGCTTTTGCATTTATCATCACATTTATTCTTCATACCACTGAGAGCAAGTCTTTCTATTTCCCCATAGAAATCATACTGTACTTGGTAAATTGCTCCCTGGCCCAGTCCATAATACTGTACCAAATAAGGGTGTGTCATGGGGGCACTGAGAGGACTGCAGAAAACCTAGGATTTGATACTCACCCAAAAATGCCATGCACTTTTCCTTACACTACCTTAAGGATACAGATATGTTGAAAATGTTGCTTTATTGTGAAAGGGAAGGGAGAGAAAAGGTGGTGACTTTGGGATTTCCTGGCAGCCTAATCTTCCTTTTCACAGACACTGACACTGTAGATTAGGGATGAAGGAGTTTCCTTCCAAATTACTGAAGAAATTCAGTATTACCAATTTTGCTATGAATTCCTAATGGGTGCAAATATTTTATGTGCAGATAAAGTGGTAACAGATACCTGAAATTTACAGATACTTTACCTACCTTTTAGCACTGAGTCTGATGCTCCTTCCAGGGAAGCTGAAATTGTCCATGGCTCTGAAGGGGGCCCCAGGGACTCCACTCTTCGGTTCTAGAAATGGGAATAGGAGGAGGGAGAAAGAAAAAGTTGGATTCAGAAGAGAATTTTGTGAAGTTAGGAAAGAAGATGGTTCAGATATATGCTTTTATAAAGAACATATTCAGTAGAAATAAAGGAAAGAAAGTGATAAATAAATGTTGTCTTTCTCATGTTAAGAATATATCAGAATTAACTTATATATGAGTAAGGAAATTATTGCAAGACAAGTTGGGGTAGAACAGTGAGGAGAGGAAAGGAAAACTATGTTTATAGAAAAGAATGGTACTATGTGCTAAAGGTTCATAAGAAAGGAAAGGTAAAGAGAAGAAAACAGGAGAGAGCTGGGCGAGTGCCAGACTAGATCAAAGTTTACAGGATTCCAAGTGTGGACCTCAGTGCCACAGATTTCTCTCTGCAAACACGTCAGGGGATGCATTTGTAAGTAGGAGAAAGCCAATTCAACAATCATAGTTCACTGTGAATTTTGTAAATACTGAAAGATAAAATAGAATCAGGACGCAAAGCCTGAAATTAGAATTAAGCACAGAAACTTCTTGTTTTACTTAACCACATATAAGAGAGATTATTTAAAAAAACATAAAACTGTAATGTATCTATAATGTCATAAGTTCCTTCATTAACATATGAAAAACTTCTTCAGATGTAGATCTACTTCTTTGTGAAGGCTAGATTTCAGAGAAGATGTGACAGACCTGCTTCAAGAATTTGGTTGGGGAGGAAAAGTATCAGAATTTTATTTTTACCCTTGATCAAATTCTGAATGTCCAGAGAAAATAGAAGGAAGGCAGGCTGTGAAGTGGAAGGAAAAATGTGAAAGTAGTGAGAAGCTCTTAAGTGCAACAAATTGCACACAGTGGGCACTCTGTAAATCTGGATCAGTGATGACACACTCTAAAAGACAGACTGAATGCTACATGCTACTTAGCTCTAAAGACAGATTGCTTCCTGTGAAACGTTACCTGCTCATCCAAAAATACCAATTGTGGCTGCACTGGAAGCTCATTTCCCACTTCTCCATCTGAAGGCTGGACTAGGACGGAAAGTACATAGGGCCGAATATATATCAAGTTCCCAGTTTTAAAACTGCTTGAATTTCTGGCAGATATAAAAACAAATAAAATACATCCTTGGGATTACACATATCCCTGTGGCAGCAATTTTGCACAATCCATTATTACCAGTGAAAATATTTGCATTTGTCTGTGTTTCTAGAAAATAAGACACTGTGTAGTGAACATGGCTTTATAGCAAAGGTTAATTATGTATGTATTTGATATGTTTTCTTAGCTATAATGAAAATGGACTGGGTGGTAGGGAAAAATCACAAATTATGAGTGTATATTTTTATTATCATTTATTAAAATCAGTCAAAAAACAAAAGTCTCAGTGAAAATTAGCCTCAAACTCATATAGATAATAATAATAAAAGCCTCAGACTAAAATGAGAGGACATGGACATGTCCAATAGTAAGCTATTAAATCAGCTTTCCCAAATAATGCCCTGATTTGTGGGTGTGTTCCAATTCCATGATATAAATACTACCACCATAACTAATTCCAAGATGACAAGATACTACCACTGAGCAGAGCTGGGAAGAGACACCCAACAGCAAACTCCAGTACACCGCTGTTTTACACAGAAGAGCTCATTTAATCTTCACAACAAACCGTATTTATATTCTCTGAGTGTGCTTGTACTAAATGGATTCAATAACTATTCATAGCATTAATGAATTAATTTACTTCAGTTGCATGAAGCATCTGAGGAGAATAATACTTATAATTGCCATTTACTGAGCATGTACTGTATACCAAGTTCCATGATAAAGTGTTCATGTATAATTTCATTGCATCTGTAAAATGACACTATGTGGTGGGTACTCTTGTTTATATATGAAGAAGCTGAGGTCCAAAAAGGCTTGAATAACTTGCCAAAGGTCCTACAAATAGTAAGTATTGACTGAGATCTAGAGTGGTTAACCAGTGAGCTATATTGCTTCTCACTTCCTTTGAACATACTAAGTGCTGACATGACTTAGCAACAAAATGGAACACATACAAAATAGTTATATAATTCATGACAGTGTAAAACATATGTCACTCAGAGTTTTGGCATTTTTGATGACAGAGCTTGCATCATTAAAATAAAATTATACACCTATTGTCCCATTAAGTCTATTGTGTATTACACATCATAGGCATGCAACAGATGTTTGGCAACTAAATGGAGGCACTTGGACATCATATATCATATATAGGACCCTGACATAGAGCATTCCTTGATGAGTTATCCTCAATAGCCTGGGCCAGGTCTCATGAGGTATTTATTTATTTATTTACTTATTTATTTTTAAAATAGCCTACTTTGCTTTCTCCCATTTAATGTTTATAAGTCAACTATTCTATCTCCTAACTACCTCCCCTTCCCCACACGAGGAGGAAAGGATAAAGTATTTATTTAACGTGGAGGGTGCATGTCAGGAAAAAGCGAAGATTTGTTCCGAAAGAAGAAATAGTGGAAGAGCAAATACAAGGGATCACTAAATATGAAGTTTCCGTAGGAAGCAATTTTCTTCTCCCCTAGGAATCCTAGGAAATGCGGGCAGAGTGCAAATATGTGGTCCTAAGAAGCTCTTTAGTCATCTACCAGCGAAGACCCTGGCTTTTTGGCTGGAATCACTCCCTGGGAATTCAACACACACTAGCCCCCACATCGTTTCTTAGTTTGTTTAGCCTGAGTGGCTAGGGCTCCTTTCCTTTTTTAAAGGGAACCATTTAAAAATCCATGCTATTAATTCTATCCTTCTGTGGGTTCCAGGTTATTAGAAAATTCTAACGTTGTTATCAGATCCTATTTCTCCCCTAATCTTTTTCCTTAAATTCTTTCTGATGGGGGCTAGGATGCAGGCAAGCAGTCTGGGTTAAAGAAACTGAAAGACTCCATCAAAGATTCTGACATAAGTACATTGACATCTAGAGACGAAGGGAGGGAAACCAACTGCCTGAACACACGCTAAAAGGCCCATTCCTGACACACTTTAAAGTTTATTGTGAGCAAACATCTCTTGTTAAATGTAAACAGCATCTCACTGGAGGTCACAGACTTGCTGCTGCAGCATATCCCAAGGTAATACCACTTTAAGCTCCACATAAACTCTTAAGCAGTTTCTGTCCTAAAACCTGACCGTAGGTGGTACAGTTTTTTACGATATGTTATAATAGTGCAATAAATCTGTTAGCTTAAAATCGAATCTCCGTGGCCTTTTAGAGAAATCATCATTAAATGCAGGGTCCTGTTAATGATGCCATCGAAGTGAAATTGTTTAATCTGCTAAGGGGGTGAAAGGTCACCAAATGAATTTTTTATAATACATCAACTTGACACGCAATAGGGAAAACTGTAATAGATAAAAGCAAAGGAAAAGGGCACTGTCTTCTTCTGATAGGTCAATAGCAGCCAAGAGAGTCACTCATCCACTTTCCTTTCACGATGGGGCTCCTTTTGCATTTAATATGGACACCCAATTAATACCTCAGCACCACAGACAACCTCATTTTAGGTGACTTATAGCAATTTCTCCCCCTTCCTTGAAATGAAAGTGATCACAATACATCATAGCATTGTGCGAATTAACGTTAATTGATTCAAGTTACCAAGCAATGATGGGCCACTTATATAATCTAGGCGTTATTGGGTGCTAGAAGGGATGGAGGGAAGATTAGATTCCAGTGTCCGTTGCTGTGACGACGGGAGTCACCTGACGCCTTGTTAGACAGTTGTAAGGTTCTATTGCTGGCCCCAGTGGGGTCGTCAGTAAACTGGAGTGATGTCCAAACATCATTACATGCTGCTCCAATATTAAAGCAAAGGGATTAGCAACTTATTGCAAGCAACCTGGATTTGTCATTGTGCTGTCGTTATCCAATTTCCAACTGCTAATGTGACTGTAGCCTGCAGGCAGAAGGACCTACAGCCAAACTTTAAAAAATGGGGGAGAAAAGTTCCCTCCATTCATCCCAGTTTTTACCATTATTTAACAGCTTCCAATACCCAGTTAGGTATGTGAAAGAATTTTTTTTTTCTACAACACTTAAATGCAGGCTAAAGGAGAAAAGTCAAGAAAATACAGAAATTTCCCAATTAAGAGATCACTCCTATTCATGTCAACTCTTGCTTTTCAATTCCACCAGATCTGAAATGTTTACCTTGTAGAAGATGGAATTATTTCTATCTGCATGGAAAACTTAAAGAGCAAATAAATTTTATTAGTGAAAACTGGCTCTCAGCAAGACCTACTGTGGTGGGGTGGGGTGAGGTGAAGTTGGGGTGGAAATACTCTGTCTTCAACCTTCTGCTCAAAGCTACTAAGCCGAGTTCCTATAAAAAGCCTCATGTTTTGATTGAATGCTTCAGGATGTCCTGAGCATTTTTTATCTCTCTTGTTTTAAATAGGCTAGATAAGGCTGAATATTCTATATGTACCACAAGGGGACTTGAATTGTAAAATGATTTTGGACAATTTTGTACCCTGAAAGAAAAAAGTAAATTCTTTAGTCAATTCTAAAAAAATCTAAAATATATATATTATGTTAATATAGGAAAAATACAAATATAATGTCAACATATTTCTATATATTTAACAAATATATGTTAACCCTTCTACTATGTACAAACATTGTTCAAGGCACTGTGAGATATGCAAAGATATAGAACACCATGATCTCCCCCTAAAGAATAACCTTCTATATACTTTGTATGACAAGAATGACTTTTCTGGTTATCCTTCTGAGTTGATAGATGCAATTTTCTTACCTTTCATGGTCCTGATGCTCCCTGTTAAACCTATCTAGGCTTCCTTAGCAAATAGCCAACTCCTAAGAGGGAAGAAATGTCTTATGATCTGACAGTTTTTTTCTGGCACTGTGATCTTGCGGTTCCAAGCCTGGCATATTATAAGCACCCAGTACATGTTGCTATAGTAACACTTGCCAAATCAGTACCCATTATGCATTCCCTCTGTTCTTAGGTCACTAATTGCCTCTGAAAAACTACCACTCATCTTGGCCTTCAACTTCACATTCTGGGGCACTCCTGAAGCAGTGTGCTTACTTCTATTCTGTGATACTTCTGATTAAACTCTTGTGATTCCATGGAATTATTCATTTAAAAATGAGATTTCAGTAACCTTAGGTGTAACTTGCAGTGGATCAGAAGTATATAAAGACACAGAATAAACACAGGACATCTTCCAACAATTCAGGGGACAAAAACACCTCTTAGGAGTTGACTAGCTGCTAAGGAAGCCTAGATGGGTTTAACAGGGCATAAGGACAATGAAAGATAAGTAAAATCAATTATAAGCAAAAAATCAGGGGACAAAAACCTAAGTATTTTAATTGGCAAATCATTTAAAACAATATTTTATAATAAATCTAGCATGACTATTTTATCTAGGAGAATGAAAACTCTGCATTTTTAAAGATCATATGCAAAATAACCAAAATTTCCTGTTTATCCTGGGGAGCTGTAGCAGTCATAAGTCTGTTCAGGAAAACAGAAATCACTCAAGGTCTTTCTAATGGAAGAGATTTAATTCAAGATATTGGTTGCACAGGAGTTTTAGAATAGTAGAAAAGTAAAACAGGCTACCTTTCACTACATGTGATATATTGAATGATAATTTATTGTGATTTACAATGTGCTTAGGCACACTTGGGAATATAATCATAAGTCGAAACCTTGACCACCTAATAAATATTATAAAGATTAACATTTTATACTCAAGTTAATGTTATGAAAAACTGGATTAATGGTTAAGCAGCTTCATAGCGAATTAATGATTTATTTGTAATAGATATGGAATGAGATTTAGTATAACATCTTCTCATTAAATAGTTGAATAAATGCTATTTTTCATATCCATTAATTTTCAAATCTCTAGATTCTTACAGGGACCATATGATATTTTGAACGTTATAGCTGTTCAGTTAACATTGGGGAATAAAAAACATTGAAATATAAGCTTTCAAGAGTCTATTATATTTACCTGCGAGTTCACGATGTGTACAAATAATTCTTAAATTAATTGATTTTAAGGTAGTGTCATCTGATTTTGGAATTAGAACTTTTCTGGATGTGGATGTGTCAACAGCAACAATAGATTACAATTAACATCCTGTTCACAATAAAATAGCAGAAAAAAATATAAACTGCAGGACAAGAATTAAAGATTTAGTGGTCTGGCGCCATTCAGTATAAGAAAAATAGTACTCAAGGGCATCACTGCAAAAACAGGATTGTGAAGTAAATGACAGATTTGATGATGACCATGAATCATCATAACAAATGTGAATAGTCTACATTATTTCCCATTTAATAAGTCTGAATATTATGCAATCTTTGTCTTTTTTTAATGTTTAAGAGTTGAAGACTTAAAAATGCTTGTTATTAATGGAAGAATTTTTAATTGTATAGAAAGCTTGCTTACGTAGAACATCTCACTTTCCCACGAAGCCACACATATGAAGTAAGATTGCAATAATTTTGCCATTGACCCAATTAAACAAAGTAGCGTATTTGTACTGCAGTGAAAAGAAGGAATGATGTAAAAACACTCTTTAATGGCAAAGTTGTGGTTTTTGTCATGGGGAAGAACAGAGACAAGCCAGTAGTATAGGAATCTCTTCTAGGATGAACATTCTGCCGGTCTTGAAAAGAACGTACTTCCTTGCTGATAGAAAGAGTCTACTATTTCATGCTCCAAACAGCTGTCTTCTAGAAAGCAGGTGCCCAGGATGCATAAAGAGGAGAAGATGCAGAAGAGAAAATGTTAAAGGTGACTGAATGCCAAAAGACTTGTATAATTTATTGGCTCTCCTGGTTTTCTTCTCTATTCCAAAGTAACCTGATAGGGTGCTCCTTATGCAGAATGAGGGAACTTAAAAACACACTACTAATGTGATAAGTATATACATGTTGCGCATACACAGATAAACACTCCCACAGTGTCATGCTCACCCTCATGGTAACTGTTTTAATAGCCCAAAGTTCATGGCAATGTCATGGACAAAGAGCTTTATGTGACATGGCATATTAGTTTCTATTGTTGTATAACAAATTACCACAGTCAGCGGCTTACAGTAACACCAATGTGTTATCTCCAGGGAGTGGGCCAGGAGTCCAGAGAGGCTTGGCTGGGTTTGCTGAAGAGTTCACTTCCAAACAGGTTGTTGGAAGAATGTATTTCCTATGACTATAGAATTGAGGTCCCTGCAAAACCAAAATGAGATCCCACCTCATGCCAGTCAGAACAGCAATTATTAAGAAGTCAAGAAACAACAGATACTGGTGAGCCTCTGGAGAAATAGGAATACTTTTACACTGTTGGTGGGAGTATAAATTAGTTCTAACACTGTGGAAGACAGAGTGGCGATTCCTCAAGGATCTAAAACAAGAAATACCATTTGACTCAGCAACCCCACTACTGGGTATATATCCAAAGGATTATAAAGCATTCTACTGTAAAGACCTATGCACACGTATGCTTATTGCAACACTATTCACAATAGCAAAGACTTGGAACCAACCCAAATGCCCATCAATGACAGACTGGATAAAGAAAATGTGGCACATATACACCATGGAATACTATGCAGCCATAAAAAAGAATGATTCATGTCCTTTGCAGGGACATGGACAAAGCTGGAAGCCATCATTCTCAGCGACCTAACACAGGAACAGAAAACCAAACACTACATGTTCTCACCCATAAGTGGGAGGTGAATAATGCCAATACATGGACACAGGGAGGGGAACATCAGACACCGGAACCTGTTGTAGGGTGGGGAGCAGGGGAAGGGAGAGCATTAGGACAAATACCTAATGCATGTGGGGCTTAAAACGTAAATAGCGGGTTGATAGGTGCAGAATACCACCATGGCGCATGCAAGAAGACAACAAACGACAATGGAGGTCAACAAAGTTTTGGAAGTTGGAAAACATGGTGATGGAAACTTAGCTAAGCAGAGGAAGCTTGAATCCAGATGCCTCTAGAGGAGGATAAAGACCGGAAGAGGCCAGTTCACTGTGTATTATTTACTTTGAAAGTAGACAGCTACTCCATCTCTTCCCCACAAAACAGAGTTGGTAGCTTCTTTCTTTATTTCTTTCTTTTCTTTTTTTTTTTTTTTTTTTTTTTGACAAGATCTGGCTCTATCACCCAGGCTGGTGTGTAGTGGCACAATCTCAGTTCATTGCAACCTTCCTCTCCCAGGCTCAAACAATCCTCCCACCTCAGCCTTCCAAGTAGCTGAGACTACAGGCATGTACCATCATGTCCAGCTAATTTTTGTGTTTTTGTAGAGATGGGGTTCACCATGTTGCCCAGGTGGGTCTCAAACTCCTGGACTCAAGCTATTCACCCACCTCCACCTCCCACAGTGCTGAGATTATAGGTGTGAGCCATCACACCCGGCCCAAAGTTGGTAGCTTTTGAAAGTAGCTAGTACTCTCTTAGAAAAATGTGTCTAGTATGGCCTGAATTTGTTGAAATGCATATAACCCCATTAAATTAACAAGAGCAAACCACTGGAGAACATCCTTGGTACTTTTCCATGAAAGCACTGCATTCCTAGACTCATTTCTGCTGGCTTAAGTTCAGTTCATTGGCTCGTCAATAGCTCTCTAGTGAGTTCAGTGGAAAACCCAGCTGACTGTGATAAAGCTGAAAGAAACAAGGCTGGCTCTGGGGCCTGTGTCAGGTTTTATGGTTTTGTTTTGTTTTGTTTTTTATCATACTGTGCAACACTGGGAAACATGAGAAACCTTGCTAATTCTCATTGAATGCCATAGGATATGGCATTTCTCATTCGGGAGAGGTTTGTTCAGATATACTTAAGAAGCAGCCCTTCCTTATCTTTAGAAGATTTAATCTTTGCCTTATGTCTAGAAAATATCTTTTAAAATACTAAAGAAAAAGAGAGAGATAGGGGGATAGAACACATTGCAACACAAAATCAATTCTATATTTTACACTTTCAACTCTTTCTTATTAAATCAGAAATAACTGAGTCAAAAGTAAAAAAACATGATGGCTATGACAAATGGTGGGTGACAAATAAAAGCAATCTTTTCTCTGAAGCTATTTCATTTCTTCATGATAGAATGGCATGCCCCACATATATGTGTGTGTATACCTAAATTTGTGCTGGATCCACTCTCTGCTGGTTTTCCTCTCATGTAGCTCTATTGCTTCTACTCATTGACTTTTCTCTGTTTCTAGTTAAAAGCACATTATTCACTGAGGCTTCTTTTATATATAATATAAAATCAGTCATTTTGGAATTACCACCTTTTAGAAAGCTCAGTACTGTAAAATCTAAATAAAATTAAGCAATAAACTGACTCTCTTTCTCTCTAGACAAAAATTATTCATGTATGTATACTTATAATATACTTACAAGAACTCAGTGGGACCTAAATAAAATTGGGCTAATGGAAAAATACTTAAATGTAAGCTAACATCCATCAGCATCATTCCTTTAAGCATTCTAATCCTCATACCACCATACATAATATTATAACGTCACTAACATGGTGAAGGTTTGGTAGTTGACAAAATTATCCAAAATTGAGTAAGTTGTGATAACAATAAGCTATGAGTACCTTTTAAGTTAACAATTTCCAAAGGCCTTAAAATCAACCAGATCCAGAAAAATATGCTTGTATTTTTTCTCATCTTCTCTATATATCAATGTATAGCAGGAAAGAGGAACATCTATCTCTATTATAAACACAAAAACACTAGCTAAACTTTCACTTAGATATGTTGCTCTGTGTACAAAAGGACAATCAATGTATTAGCTGAATATTTATCCAAGTGTGAGGACGTGGTTTTCTTTTTAGTTTTGCTTTTTATTTAAGTTCTACCGAATTCCACATCCATTGGAGATGGTTGATGGTTGTATAGAAGTAATCACTACCCATTAAATACTAATAGCTTATTAGCACTATCACAAATAAAATGATACAGCAGTAGCAACAGAATAATATCTATTTCACTTTACCAACCCTAGAACCTAGTCTATTGCTTAAATTCATTAAATAAATAAATAAACGATCAAATGAACTAAAAACAAGTTGCTTCCAAAAAATCTCTTCCCACATGCTTTTCACTTTAAGGAATCAAAATATAATGTTTTCTACCACCTTGGAAATAGAATAATCATGAAAAATATGAATTTAATACACAATCTAAAAACTAAGAATTTAAGTCTTTAAATGACACTTTGAATTTTTATTCTTAAAAAGCAGACGAGTTATATGATTCAGTGTAAGTACATTGACATTTGCAACATATGTCAATATGGACCTAAAAAATCAGCCCTTTTGCAACATATGTCAATATGGACCTAAAAAATCAGCCCTCACCCTCATTTGGATGTGAATATAATTAGTACTTACCCATAGCCAATGACTCCCTTTGACTGAGTAACTAGTAAGGCCCCAATAGTCATATTCAGAATATTCTCTAGTACCCCAGTCTGTTGAGCAGTGATGACTTGATGAGCCAAGTTCTGTAATTTGTTACTTGATAAGGATGAAATCATTCCAGTACTCCTTACTGTTGGCGAATCACCAATTTCAATGACAATCACTTTTGACATAGTTTCCACAGTCGTTGGGGGTGAAGGCCTATATGAGTTCATTTCCATCATGAGAGGCCTACGTTGACTGACTCTTCTATAATGACTAGCGCAAGTCACAGTCGGGCAATTGCGCTTTCTTTTTGCTCTACTGTCAGCAATGGCCTTTAAGGTCTCTTCATGGCCAGGTATCTCATGAAGAAACCTGATTTGGTTTTGGCCAATCTGTAAGAAGTTAGTTAGTCTTTCGAGTATTACTATTTCCCAGCCTTTTTCTAAGACTGAAACCATCACAGTGAGGGCCAAGTGAATGGAAACACTTGAGCGTATTTCAATGGGCTCCTCTCCTTGTAGTACAACATACAAGAGGTTATCCATGATGTTGAAATAGTTGGCACCAATAGATTCATTCAGCAATAAGGAAGCTGACTGAACCAGAGTGGGTGGAATAAAACTTTCCCCTAAGAAGACGTGGGGGTTCTGGAGCTCATGGTAGAATACAGCCAAGAGAAGCTTGGAGGTACTTTTGTTCCCCAATAGAAAAAAACGCAAAACTTGAGGAGTTTCATCCATGAAGCAGACCTTGGTGATTTGCCTGGTGGGTAAGATAGAATAGAAAGTAGACACCAACCCAGAGGTAGAGCAGGGAATATTGGCATTTACACTACTAAAGATGTCAACAAAACCACTAGTCACAGATACAACTGGATATAACTTCTGAATTGCCCAAGTGGCATCAGCGCCATCAAGAATGAGGACCACTTGGTCAGTCTGTTTGCAGACGAATCCTTGCATCAGAAATCGGTATGTACATTTCTGTTCTTCTCTATATGTACCTATAAAAGAAAAGAAACAAAACAAGCTATATGTGAATTACAATCTCTCAATGATGATTTGTAATCCATCACTGTCGCCATCATCTATAACCTGATAAAATATTTATTACACATCTAATTGTGCCAGATACTGAGAATGTAAGGAAGATTGGGGCAAAATATAAAAAGATAAGTACATTAAATAATAGTTCTTTAATGTATTTTTAAAGTACATGTTACATAATATGTTATTTAAAGTTAATAATGGAGATAATAACTGAGAAAAGGAGTTGAAGAAGTAAAAGAGTCAAGACAATGAAATAATTATCAAGGGCCCCTGAGAGAAAAACAAGATAACTGTTTTTTGCTACTCTCACACATTCCATATAACACAAAATACCTCACCTCTGGTCACCAAAATATGTAGGTATTTCTCCACACCAACAACCAATTCTCCAGTGGATACAAACTGGGTGTCATATAATTTAACCAAATTCTGATACTAAACAGTTAGTGCAGACTCCACAAGGTAAGGGCTCAGTCTTACAAGCATGCCCCTATTTCAGACACCAATTGCAAATCTTAGGTTGTGACGTGTGCTTCTGAACAACTGGCTATAAATTAGGGCTCTCATGACTCCCTCCTTGAATTCAATTAACTTGCTAGAGAGGCTCACAGAACTCAGGGAAACATTTACTTATGTTTTCTCATTTATTATAAAGGATGCAGACGAACAGACAGATGGAAGAGATGCATAGGACAAGGCATGTGGGAAGAGACATGGAGCTTCCATGCCCTCTCTGCATGTGCCACCCTCAAGACATTTCCATGTGTTCAGCCACCTGAAAGCTCTTCTAATCCTGTCCTTTCGGGCTTTCGTGGAGGCTTCATTATGTGGGTATGATTGACTAAGTTATTTGTTGTTGGTGATTGACTCAACCTTCAGACCCTCTCCTTTCCCCTGAGATGGGGATGGTGAGGAGATGAGGCTTGAAGTTCCAACCCTCTAGTCACATGGTTGGTTCCCCTGGCAACCAGTCCCTATCCTGAGGCTATCCAGTAGTTGAGGCATCAGCTTGTCAGAAAAAAAAAAGACATTCCTATCACCCAGGAAATTCCAAGGGATTTAGGAACCTTGTATCGGATGTTTCTATCACTCGGGGAATTACAAATGTCTTAGGGCTTCTGTGTCAGCAACCAGAGTCAAAGATCAAATATTCGAACAAAAGAGTCTCCTAGCACTACCGATTTTAGTAGCTCTGCCTCAGGAACCAGAAATATAGATACAGGTGTAGATATAGATATAGATCTAGGTGTAGACATAGATCTAGATACAGATATAGATACAGATTTAGATATAGATATAGATATAGAAAGAATCTCACAATATTATAGCTCCATAATAGAAATAGGGTACAAGAGAAGGGGTAGTATTATCCTAGTGAATGGGAGAAGAGGTAGATGGAGGGGAAAGGGTGGAACAGAGAAATTATGGAGGCATATTAAAATTGAAGAGGTGTATCTGACCAGATTGTGAAAGAGTTTGGATGTCAAACTATATAATTTTCTCATACTCTATTTTTCCCCAAACATAAAAAGTAAAGAAATACAAGAAGAGGGAAAGAAGAAAGTAGTAACTTGGAAAGTTGTTGATATTAAGGAGCCCAAGTTGAGGATGGTGAGGGTTAATAAAAACATTTAAAGGAACAGTGTTATTCATTATTCCCACCATTCCTAATAGTGCCTCTATGAAGCTAGAATAGTTCTTGTTTTGAATCCACAGGGATATTTTGTTGTCCACAGGGATATTTTGTTTTCCAACAAAGAATTTCTTTGACTTAAAATTTATATTCACAAAATCATTCTGTATTGTTTTCTAGATTTTTAAAATTTGCCTTAGTGCAAGTTCATAAAAGTAGCCTAAGAAATGGAACAAAAAATCAAATTATTTTTAATGTAGGAAATACTAGATTTGCGTATAATCTAGTCTTTCCTATATCCTTCCATCCACATGATATAATTATAAATCTATGCTAAACCTGTCCATAGTGTTAATAAATTTAACTACCAAAGTGTTGGTTCAAGAGTAGGGCACATGATTTACTTTTTCTTCAACAATAATAGCAAAAACAGGGGTGATTAAAAGTTACAAGGAAAATTATAAAATACTTAAAACAACAATAATTATAATTCTACTACATTAAAATTTTTGGAATGAAGTTAAAACAGTGCTTTTATGGGAAAATTTATAGTGTTAAATGCTTATATAAGCAAAGAAGAATTATCTAAAAGCAATGCCCTATGGTACTACCTCAAGAATTTTGAAAAAAGATATAATGGACAGCATGGTGATTGTAGTTAATAATACTGTATGGTATAACTAAAATTTGCTAAGAAGGTAGATCTTAAATATTCTCATCTCTCTCTCTCTCTCACACACACACACACACACAAGCAAAAAGGTAATATGAGGTAATGGATATATTAATTAGCTTTCACAATGTATATGCATATCAAAACATCACATTACATAGTATATCTATAGTATATCCTAAATATTTAAAATTGTATTTGTCAATTATGTCTCATAAAAGCTAGAAAAAATACAAGACTTGCATGTCTAAAAGAATTTTAAGGAATTTAGAAAAAGAGCACAACAAAGTGAAAGAAAGGAAATAGTCAATATGATAGCAGAAATCAATGAATTAGAAAAGAAACAACAACAAAACAATATAAAACAACAGAGGAAGCGGTTCTCGGGAAACAGCAACAAAATTGACTAACCCTTCCTAGACTAATCAAAATAAAAAGAATACAAATCACCAATTTCAAGAATGAAAGAAAGATTATCATTACAGATTCTGCAGAAGAAAAAATGAGAAACTATTACAAACAAGCATTAGCCAACACATTCAACAATTTAGATAAAGTAGACAAATTTCTTTAAAATTGACACAAGATAAAACAGAAATTTTGGCCTGTTCTATGTCTCTTAATGAAATTGGATTCATTACATTGAATGCTAAATGATTAAATAAAAATTTAATTATCAAATTTAAAGGAATAGTCACTTTCACATTGTGGTTTTTTTTTCCCTGTGATTATATCATAGGATAACTCTAATGTTAATCAAGAGTTGTCTTCAGAAGCATGGATCCAGTATGAAGGGAATTAATTGCATGGTCTTAATGGCCCTACAAATTTTGTTTTGAGATCCTGATGCACCAGTCTCTATTACAGTTATATCTTTTCCAAGTAAGATAGTTAGGTAACATTTCCTCATGGGAGATCTTCGAATCACAGTGGTTTCCCTTTTCTAAACTTGGCAGCTCACTCTCCTTTTTATACATTTTTTTCAGCCATGCTGATGTCATTAATTAATCACTCACATTCCATCCAATTTTATAAATCTCCGGCTTTCTTCTTCCTGCTTCTCATCTAGGAGATATAATGTCTTAAAGTGACCTCTAGAGATGTACAGTTCTGTTAGAATTATAAATAAATAATTAAACTAAAACAATCACATCCTTTGTTGATGATTCTCAATCATTCTCTGCTACTATCTAACTGTATGTAATTTGATAAATCACATGACATTAGTAGGCATCAGTGTTCTTAAGGGTTATCTCTCCAGGCCAGGGACAGTATCTTATCTCTAAATCACCACAAGGGTCAACATTCTACTGCAAGCAGAGTAGATGGTTTTAATATATAAATTAGTTGATTGATATGTAATGTCCTTTTCAAAATTCCTATTCTTCAAATCACTTTATGTGTTCTTGTCAAGTGTCTAATAATAACTCTTACTCTATAGTGCAAATATATTTTAAGTCAACTCAGCGTAACAATTATAATTGAGTATATCACAAAAATTTATTGTATCATCCTCTAAATTGATTTCTAATATATGTTAGGCAATATTGTAATGCATCTTTTTCACATGTATCCATAAGATCGAAATTATGGCTGACTATACTTTTATAAATTTTCTTCTGCTATTGTATCACATAGTTGATTTGTCCACAACAGGTTCTGTTGTAATAAAACATTTTTGGAACAATTCCTCTATTCATTAAACAAATACACATGGAGGAACATAAGTGTTTCTTTCATACCTCCATTCCTTATGACAGGTAATTTCCAAGGCCAAAATAATTAAAAAATGGCCTTTTAAAATGTAATTAACATTTTTTGGAGTAATAAGGTACAGGAGCTATACTAGTAGGATGTATACCTTCAAAGAGGCCCAGTGATATGATTCTTTTTTTACTTATTTATTTATTTTTACATATTCCACCCAGAAACCAATCCATCATAAAGGCTGGTCACCCAAGCCATTTCTGCCCTAAGGATCCAAAGTTCCCCATTCCACTATTCAGTCATGACACTTGATGAAAAAGAATATGACAAACTACCTAGATAGAAGGCAGGAGCTTGAGAGGGAGAGAAAGAGACAGAAGGAGAGAAGGGTTTGACTTGTGCTAGGTTGGAGCTCGAGAGAGCACAATCTCTGTTGGAAGTGTGTGATGCAAAGACTTTGCACACCCTGGAGATTTTAGCTCAGGCCCGGCCCATGAGGAAACTCAGGAATAAGAATATAGACAATGAAAAGTCACAAATCTTTATGACCCATTGGAATTTTGTATGAATTTAATTACAAACCCTAGATTGTGGTAAGGAATTGAATAAACATTTATTTGGATTCCTTGTGCATGCAGTAAGATTTTGTTACTATGGCTCCTCTCTCTTCAATAATAAGGAGCTAGTTGCCATATTGTTATTATTAAGCACTGTGCTAAAACTAGAGATCAAATGCCAGGCTTCTCAATGATGTGTTAGTTATTTGCTTGTTTAAACTTAGCCAATTACCTTCCTGATTACAAAGGAACTAGTGCAGTGCCAATTACACGCATTGTTTTTATACCTATTTTCTCCTATGTTTATGTTTTAAACCTCTGTGTATGAACACCTTGCTATGAAAGAACCACATGGATTTTGATTTCTCATATCTGGTTGGAGATTTACCCCTATAACCTTCACAAAGTTAATAATTAGTATCTTCTTATTTAAATAAAGCGTTTCATCATATATTAGTTATTATAAAATATTCTCATCATTGTTTCCTTTCTACACTCCCCAAAAATGAAAAATATACTCATTTTGATTCAAGGTAAGAATAAAGAATATTTAAATTACTTCGGTTCAGATCTTCTTGACAAAACATACAACATATATTTCTCCAGAATATACCCTTCACAATGTTTTCTACCCTAGGAAAAAAACTGTACCAAAAAAATCTGTAATAAACAACCAATTAGTTATATTTTAAGGCTAGGTAGTCTTGTGACAGATATACTTTTTCTAGCCCAATGTTTCTCAGAAGTCAGAGCTGAGGTTTCTTTGATAGTAATATGAGAATGATGATTGGGATGTGACTGCCCCAAACTCTTTACAGAGATGAAGCTGTATACAAGTAGCTTTACCCACTGAGGGGAAAAATGATTTGTACATCAGATACATTATTGCGGATAAGTAGAAAATTTTCCTTTTATAAAGAAAGTTAAAACAGACCCCAAAAAACCCCACAAATTAAATAATCCCTCCACACAATTAGTCATCTCTGATAATACAAGCCTATTTCAGCAAGAATTTTTACCTTAGAGCTTTGACAATAAGGATTCTGTACAAATGAAGTGCCTTACATGAGCTGAAAAGTAGGTTCTTTTACCTTTCATGTCATTGGAATAAAACAGTCTGACACTCACAATGAAACTGTGAGAAACAGCTCATGCACAGATATTATAATTCAGAGTATCTTAAAATGTACATTTCAAAAAGGTAGATTGTTGTGTTTAGATGCAAGCTGAGGTGCTGTAGATAATAGAGAACTCATAAAAAGAAAGAGACTAATGTTGGAGGGAGTGGATGACTGACACAGTAAGCTCTCTGAGAGGCTAGAGAAGAATGGGGTCCACAGACCTCTTAAAGATGGGATTGGATAGGTTGAAAGACTTCATCTCCCATGGAGCAGGAAGGAGAGCAGAGAGTGTAAGTGCATGTGGAGGTGTGTGGGAGATTGAAAGCACTCTATCTGCTGGGAGGTGTGAGGCAAGCATGGTTATTGACAGAAAGTCAAGTATGAGGGTGAGTATTGGGGGCTAAGATGAAGGGCAGGAAAGTTGGGTCCAATGTTTGTGGATTGAGAAGATGGTATAAAACAGTCATTGTGAAAGAGGTGCAAACTTAGTCTTTCTGTTATTTTAGTGCTTGTACAATGGAGGGAACAATTCTATAAAAGTAGGTACAAAGGTATGAATTTAAAATTTGGAGTGGGAATGAATTATTTAAAATGATAAAAAAAAATCACAACACAATTATGTTTTAAAAACCTCATAAGTACCACAAACATGATAAAATCTAAGAAAAGGTACTATGTATACTACCCAGCTCACCTCTGTATCATTTTTCCTATATTTTATTGTTTAACTGTTGTATTGTTTCTTCATATAACAACAATGTTGTAATACTTTTTATAGAGAAGATAGAAAGATAATTTAGTTTTTTCTATAGCTTGGATGATTGACATTGTTTTCCATAATTTCATTGTTAGTTTAGAAGAATTTCTTTCAGCTTCACAACTCATTATTTGTATGTGTAAATGTTTAGAATTTTTGTCAAATGTGGGAAGTCTCTCAGAAAGGTTTTCTCATGTATGAGCTGTAATACTTGAATAAATGTTCACAGAGTAGCTTTTATTGGACTGTTACCCCAGTCCTACATCTCTTATACCTTTCACTTTCTCCTCATGCTTTAGGATATGTTCATAAACCAGTGTGACCTAGGGTCTGGCTTCTGTGTGTTGCAGCACTGGGTAAGTTGACATATATGTCTACTAATAATTTTAGATAGAAGTGATTAGGAACCACACAAATCACAGCCTACTAAGCCCAAATCAAATGCATGTCCAATTCAATTTCCCCTTAGCTAGATTTCAAAAATGCTGTAGTTAGTCCACTGTCGCTCAACCCCCACCACTTATGATGAAGGAATATTTAGAGTGGAAAGAGAGAATTATCCTAATTCTGGTTAAAATATGTTAATTTTGAAAATTTTACAAAGCACAGATCTATGCAAACACATAGCTGAGATTCGTTTTGGAGCCTTGGAAGGGGCCCATGTAAGTGAAGAGCCTGAAACCTAATCTTAATCATCTTCACAGAAAATTTAGTCGGCTTGTGTTGCGGAGAATGGATGTGTACTTGCTTTGGCTATACCCAGTAAGATGAAATGGACAAATAGAATGGCTGAGTTTATTCAAGGTTGGGTTCATGCCCGGCTATGCGAAGGACAAAGAGTCACAGGTTTTAAAGGTATATACAAAGAAGTGATGATAAGAAAGCATAGTTCATTTCAGCTGCATAAGAAGGGAAATGAAGGGAAGGCACTCATGCATGTTAGAAAAATGTACATGGCGGCCGGGCACGGTGGCTCACGCCTGTAATCCCAGCACTTTGGGAGGCCGAGGCGGGCGGATCACGAGGTTAGGAGATCGAGACCATCCTGGCTAACATGGTGAAACCCCGTCTCTACTAAAAATACAAAAAATCAGCCAGGTGCGGTGGCGGGCACCCATAGTCCCAGTTACTCAGGAAACTGAGGCAGGAGAATGGCATGAACACTGGAGGCGGAGTTTGCAGTCAGCTGAGATCGCGCCACTGCACTCCAGCCTGGGCCATAGAGCGAGGCTCCATCACCAAAAAAAAAAAAAAAAAGGAGAAAGAAAAATGCACATGGCAATGAGTTTAAGGCCACAAGGAAGGGACTCTTGAACAACTGAGTTAGAAAGACCTGAATTATTCCTTGAAAGTAGGGTACTTAAATTCATGATTTTTAAGGCCAGTCATCATGACAATCTCAATGCTGTCACTGTGTCAGTGAATAGTAAGGTACAGTGGGGGGAAAGCATATCTGATAGGAAATACTAACAACAATGGTTAACATTTACTGAAGGCGTTCTCTGTGTCTGGTATTCTTCTAGAGAGGACTTGAAGATGAGATGAACAATGAGAGATAATATATAAACTGACAATGTCTAGACCAGATACCAAAATAGAACTCTGACCAACAAGCAGCAGTAACCAGTCCTAGAAGACCAAATAATAATCCCTGAAACCACACGCCTCAAACAGCCAGAACTTGATTAATAACTGTCAGTTTCCCTGTTTTCCCTGATAATTCCCCAATTTTTGCCTCAGTTTCCAACTTAGAACCAATCAGAGAAAGCAAAATATGTATCCATAACCAATCACATAGGATGCCCCACTTCTAGTTTGCCTGTGTCCAGCTTCCCCACGCCAACAGCATTAATCAAAGCATTAACCTGAAGCTTTCCCTTTTTTCCACACTCTTAAAGCCTCTTTAAGCTTTCCTGCTTTTCTGTGTGCCTTTGCATCTCTACCAAGTTGAAGCGATAGTGGCTGACTCTCTTGCCATAGCAAGTTCAGATAAATAACAATTGCCAGTTCTTTGCATAGTCCTTGTTCATTTTCATAGCAGTCAAGGTTTTGAATGAATTATCCACCTTAAGAAAATCACGAAAGAGTGAGGATGAAGAAGAACAGTGATCCAGTTTCTTTGGCCTTCAGGGAGTGAAGAGCCTTCCGATTATGTCAATAAGACTCGTGAAGTAGGTAGTCAGCCAGATGGTGTCAGCCTCGGAGGGGTAGGGGTTTTATTAAAGGATATTATATAGGGCATGAGAGCAGCATGGAAACATGAAAGACACCTTAAGGGTTGAGAGTGTGGCTTAAAGAGGCTTTAAAAAGAGTGGCATCTTTAGAAGATGGCTAGGTCCCAGTTGAGGTAAACGAGTGAGAAGAATGTTCTTTGAAAATAAAGAAAAGTTTGCTGATCCCAAATTCAAACTTTCTCACAGCACCAGGAACAACTTTTGGAGGAATGGAGTAAAAGGTTGAGTGAGCCCGTGAATGGATTGGGAAGGAGATGTGTATTCTAGAGATGGTAGATAAAGAGTGGCAGACTTGTAGGTAGTGACTGAGGCAAGCCGGGATATTAAGAAAAACATATTGCCTCCTTATACTAATAGTGGTGTAAAAATTAGGGACTATCAGAGGAGCCTGAAGGGTTTCCCACAGTTTTTATCAATGGGAGGCTCGGGTATACTGTTTAAGGAGATCTTATGTGGCAGGATGGTGGTCACCCCATGGTCATTTCAGCTAACACATAATGATTGCTTAGGAGAGCTATAGGTACAGATATATCTGTTAAGAAGCCCACAGACTGATGGGTGTGGTGCTTGGAAGTGGGACAGGCCAGGATAGAGATTAGAATAGCAAAGAAGAAGCTTTGACCTCACTACAAAGATGCGCTCAAAACATAAGGCTGGTGGTCTTCCTTCCTCTTTTCCTTCCTTCTTCCTTCTTCAATCCTTTTCTTCCTTCTCTACTTCCTTTCCCTAAAACTTTCTAATAGCAAGTTTAATTATCCACAGTTCATAGATAAAAAACTTGAGTCACAGCAATTTTAACTCAGTATAATTAGTAGTAATGATGAAGACGAGGAAGAAGAAAAAAAGGCATACTTCTAAACCTCTACGTGTCCCTTTGGCAAAGTTAAATGTAGTCTAAATAACTTCCCTTTGGGCCTGAGTTTAGACTTAAGATTCAGGGTGATGATTTATCCTGTGAGAGAGGAGCTGTAATAACTAGAAGTTCTCTCTGCACAATTTATTGACAGGCACACATGGAAAAGTTTTTGACGATTTGTCATATCACATATTTGGCAAGAGTCCATTTGCTGTGTTATGTCTTCATTTGGCCCTTTTAATATTTTATCATACTATCCCAGGAGTATAAAGATATAGCCACATATTTAACAAAGACAATAGCCTAAGGATTATCAACAAGTAATGTTAATTGTCCACTTTTGTAGCCAGAATTGAAATCCTGGTCTTCATAAATTGAAAATATATATATATATGTGTGTGTGTGTGTGTGTGTGTGTGTGTGTGTGTGTGTGGTGTGTGTGTATATATATATATATACACACACATATATATATATATATTCAGAGTTTACCAGTGACTAAGGGATGGGGTGGTTTGTCAGTATCTTATCATTCATTTTCCTAGGTCACCTTTAATCAACCCTCATATTTTAATTTTGGCGTGAGGCAAAAATAAAGCACATGTAAGCAGGGTTCCAGAGCCACTAAATGGGTGTAGTTCTTAATTATGGCAGAGAATACACATTAACTGCTTAAGAGGGTGACAGACCTCAGAGCTCAATCCCCAGGCACTACTGGCAGGAGACTGCAGTGACAGTCCAGCATCACTTCTATAGAGCGTTCCGTTTTTCCTTCCTCTGGATTTGTTTTCTTCCTGCTTCTCTCACTTGGGGAAGGTTTAGTTTTGAGTAATAATTATCTTTCTCCCTTGTTTTTGTCTTTTATTTTCTCCCACTTCTCCAAATGGCCTATCTGCCAGTCACAATTTTTGTGGTCTGCAATTCTGATCACTTTTAAATGAAACCCATGCTGGCTTTGGTAATCATAATGTCATTTACAATTTACCACTAAACACGTTTATTCAGTTAGTAGCACACTGGAGAAAGAGAACTCCATATGAACTCACCGTGAAAGGCCTAATCTGATTATTTCCTCATGAAAATCCAGGCAGGGGTGCTTGTAAGAGGGGCTGAGAGAAGAAGGAAAAAAAGCGAGGTCTGGCCACAGCTGACTTTCATAATCAACATGAATAGATAAGTGACACAGCCTGTCAGGGGCAGCCGCCCAGCCACCCCAGGGCATTCCTTTCCAAAAGGCTAGGGTGGACAGGGCTTAATAAATGCTGAGTGACCAGTGAGTATTGGCTTGGCATATGCTATTGCATTCACGATGGACAAGAACATGATAAAGTCCAGAAGCTCTTCTCTAAGTGGGGAAAATTAGATTAAGCAGGTTGTATTTGTGCGTGCATGTGTGCCTATGAGCACTTGCTTTGTGTATACTTTAACTTCCTAAAATACCCTGGTCATTCAGTATGCTCTGTCCACCTTTCCCTGGACAGGAAGCTACAGACTTAGAAACCAAGGCGGTGAGTGGAGTCTGTCTGGTGGCAGAGGAGGAGGAAGAAGGCGGGTGTGTATGTGTGCGAGTGCCTGTGTAGACTCAGGTTGCTTCCAGGGTTCTAACAAATATTAACTTTGTGTCAATATTTGTCCTTCCTGTCGTGAAATGAGGATTTTCCACCTCATTTCACGTTTGAAAAGAAAATATGCCAAAGGGGTTGTCTTTGCTAGGGAAAAAAAAATTAAAAGAAAAGAAGAAAAAAAACAACTTCTATTCTTTATTTAGAAAAATGGATCTGAAGGAAAGAAAAAAATTAAATAAATGTTCTGACTCAAAGGCACATAGAATCCTTCCATATTTCTGTTTTCAACAAAATAGAAAAATTTATATGTTTAAAATTGAATGAAATACATCAACATTAATGATTTTTTTTCCTCGAGGTTAACACCACCATTTCCCTCAATAATTTTTTTAGCCATTTTGTGATATATTTCACAATTCATGGTAAAGTGTAGGAGATTTTGACAAAAACAAAATATATACTCATTCTCTTATTTTCAAGAAATGAAATCATTTACAATTCTTTTCTGTCAAACAACAGTTATACCTCATTATTTCTAATTTAACAAATATAAACGGTCCCAGATCAAATAAAGTGAAGACAGGCTGAATTTATCCCCATTTATATATGTTGTCACAGGCCCTCAGGCTATGAGGAGTGAAACTCCAAAATCTCAAAGCTGTTCTCTTCAATACACAAAAAGAGTAACTGTGATCTTCAAAGGAATTATTAAAGAAAATATGTTTTGGTCATATTAGAAATGATAGAGAAAAACAGTCTGCTTTTCTAGAATGGGCAATTCTAAGCAAAAAAATTATTTGTTTAAATTTCAAAAAATGGTTGTATGTTATACTTATAAGGTGAAGCCACATTGAGAGTGATGTTCTTAAGCAGAATAGATTCAATATAGGTGGCAGGAAACACACCCTTGCTAGTCTGTAGTCTAGAATTAGAGTTAGTTAAAGTCTATCGAGGGACCATAATATGGTAGTTCTAATTATTATGAAAAAGATAAATATGCTTGGCAATATATACACTGAGAGGTATTATTATAACCAGACTAAGTACAATTATAATAGTTACTATTACAAGTAATATGAGAAACTTCAAGTTCATTAGATTGAAGAAGTACAACATGCATTCACTCACTGCTTAGGTTCTAGAGCTTCAAAATTAATGTATTTTCAGATTGGCTTTCACATTTTGTTAGACAGTGGCACTTCAGAGTATAGTCACCTCTGGCACCATTTTCAATGCGGGGGACAGCACTCTAACAGTTAGTTACTGGTGTAGTGAAGTGGCTTTCAATGCCTGGGAGCCACACAATGCCCAAGGGTGAAGAGAGCTCGAAAGGACTGAAGATACTGCCTAAGAACAGGAAGCTGCTGTATGAGGAATATATGCATCTGCAGGTGTAAAATGGACTGGTAGACTTCAGGAACTACGGATCATAGGATCTGTCCCAATTTTATGAGCAATCTTGCCAAAGTTTTGTAGTTGGGTCTACTTTCCATGAGGATGCACTTCCAAATTAATACAAGAAAAATGGAAAACTACATAAAACCAACTATTGCATGAAGCAAGAAATGTCTATAAGACCTTCTGTTAAAGTCCTTTCTGTCTCTACAATCAGTTCTTTCAGTGAATATCTCAAAATATTTATCTTTTAATAAAAGTGTTGCGTTGATAAAAAAAAAAAGATCAAGAGATGAAAATAAGTGATGACATGACAATAAATATGAGAGAGAAGGTCAGATCTATACCCAATAGACCCTTCTTCTGATTCAACCATTTTTCCTTTTTCCTTTTTAAAATTTTTAAAAACCCTTACTTTTATTAATAGAAATCTGTTCAAACAAATTCAACAGACTATTTTATATTTTTTTACTATGGTAAAATGTCATCATCTATACACTGCTTGAAAAAGTGGTTTAGAAAGTGTTTTTGTATTTTTGTTATTTTGTTGTAATATGATTTCATCTGCAAACATCAATGAATATGGTCCCAATTATGATTTTATTATTTGAATACTACATTGAAAACAGCCCAGGCAAATTTAAACTCAGGAAGTACAGCTTAGCACATGAGAGATCAGATTTTCAAGTCAGAGAGATTTGCATTGCAACCTGGCTCTGCCACTTTCTAGCTGCAAAACGTAGACAAGTTACTTATCCTCTCTCTGACTCATATTTTTCATTGTCAAAGGGATTGGAAATGGTACTTAATACATAAACTGATGGAGAGAGCTAAGTCAGATGATGTGTGCACAGAGTGAGAGAAAAACACATGTTAATAAATACAAGCTGTTACATTCCTATAATTTTAAAAAGAGAATTTTTAAAGCTACCTTTCATTCTCATTTTGCCTTTTTTGGTTCTATCCTTATCTCAAACCAGTGTTTGTCTAGTATTCTGGAACAGCACCTGAAGTGTTGCAATCATAATAAACAGTGTTGAAAGGGACAAGTTACAGGTGAAGAAAATGCTAGAAGGTAGAAATGACAATCTATGTTTTCAAGAAAATATCAGCAAGAAAGAAATGTACATACATACATACATATATCTCTGTGTGTGCCTGTGCAAACGGGTCTATGAATAGAGAGCCTATATTTTCCACCAATCAGGAAAAAAATCCAACCTGAAAATCTGAGACGATTTTCCTGTTCATCTATTCTTCACTTTCTCTTCATTTCTTTTATAATATAATATTCGCCGTCATCACCCTACACCTTCTCTCTACCATCTTACTTTTTAATGTTAATTTTGTTTATTTATTTACTTACTTATTTATTTATTTATTTATTTTGCTAGCAACCCTTGCCTGCCAGCTTTAAACAAACTGATGTTCATGGGTTAAATGCAGGAGCAGCCAACAGCATTCTTTGCAGATACAATTCCTGGCACACTCTTTCCCCAGAATGATAAACTTATCACCTCTCCAGCCCTCAGTTTGAAGCTGTAGCAGTAATTTCTGCTGGGTGCCAAAACTAAAATGAATGTGACTGTGCCATGCCCTGCTCTGAGCTGTGGCTATAATGAGATTTGAATGGGAAGCCCCGGACACAATAAATCTGCGCCATATGTGACCATTTCCTGTGTCAGTTCCTTTCTCATAACCAGTGGAGACTTTTTTTTCCCTCTCATGACCCCACACCATGACTCTGAAATCTTTCATGGCTGCTTATGGGCCTCAGGCTTTTTGCAGCAGTTGTATAAATAAATGAATTTGACAGCAAACATCATAACAGTTAGCAGTAATGTGTGTTCGCCACAAGTGCCTATACTACTCACTGGAGAAATGGCAGAGGAAACAGCTTGTTTTGTTACCTAAACAAAAGTAGTTTCGTTTGACAAGTGGTGAAAGAATTAGTCAAATAAACTTGAAATCCACTAGGATTTTTTTTTTTTTTTTTTTTTTTTTTGCCAACTCTCCCTGCCAGGGGAATGTTCCCAGTTCCTCAGTGCCCATGACTCACAGGAGGTAAATTTCTCCCTTTTATTCTGAGATAAAGATCTGGGCTGGGAATACAAAACCTTTGACTGATATTTTATATTAATCTTTTCAAGGCAAGAGTGTCATGTATGGGAACTCAGGTACAGTCAAGAATTTCCAAGGAAGCTTGTGGTAGAAACACCAAGCAGGATGTTTCCGGAGGAAAGAAAGAAAGGTGGTAATAATGACCCAATTCTTGGATTCCCCCCGTTGAAAGCAAACTAAAGCTTACAAGTGCTTCTTTTCCTTTCACACTGCCTTTATTCAGGAACAAAAAATCTCTACACAAGTTGCTGAAGGAAAGGAAGTTAGCATTTTCCCTGTATCTCATTTCTCCACCCTTCCTCTGGCATCTTAATGCCAATCCCATTGTCTCTGCTGTGAAGGATGTTATACTACAGTGATTATTCTCAGGACGCTGGTGCAAACTGCCTAGGTTCAAATCCTGGCTCTGTTTCTTACTCTCTATGTAACTCTAGGCAAATAACTTGGTCTCATTGCTCAGTTTTCTCCTTTGCAAAGTAGGAAGAATAATGCTATAGTATCAAGCTCATAAGGTGCCTGTACCAATTAAATCTGAAGCATAATATGTATTATTATTATTATTACTATTATTATGCCAAACAGAGAGATTTAGAAAATGGTCTCTCTAGCAGTACTAGAAGTTTTTTCCATGATGGCTTGATATTGGCAGCTAATCTCAGAAACGAAATTTCAAATTTTGGGGGGAAAATCATAATAGGAGCTTCATGTAAATCATTACAATTAATTTCAAGGTACAGTACAACACTACTTCAAATAAAAATATCACCTGGACTTATACAAAGTTTTTACTTATACAAATTTTATTGAAATTTTTACTTATACAAAGGTTATTTTCACACTTTTAAAGGTGGTTACATTTTATCATAAGTGGCCAAGTAACTACTGCCCATAGACTCTTCTCATATTGCACAGAAGTATCACTGATTAGGCGAGCAAAAGCCAAGAGTTATCACAAACTAATAAATCTTAGTCCAGGTATATGTTCTATTTTGGTTTTGGTTTTTAATTTAATTATTAAAATGGGTTCACTGAAGTATTATGCTTGTGTGACAAATACAAGAAAGTGCCATAAAAGTTTAGAAGGTAAGGACAGTAATCAATATGAACAAAATTTCCTATTACAGAAAGCCTGCTACCTACACTATAGATTCCTAGTGTCTTTATTTTAATTAAATAAAAAATCCATTTGAATATACATTTCTCCATAGTTAAACTTCCAGACTAGAGTGAAAAGTCACAAATATAAACGAATTAAACTACTGTAAAGACAAATGAACTGTTAACGTTTTGCTCTGAGAGCAATGCCAATAAAATTTGAAAGAGTGTTAACTGAGGGTATAAAAACCATATTCCTTTATAAGACAATGAAGAACCAGTAGGGAGACAGAATAAATATACAGTTAAAAATGGGTCGGTTGTGAACTGGGGGTTAGGGTTTGACAGCAAACCGAATACATAAGTGGCATCTTTCTATTGTAAAGCAAGTTTAAGTGCAACTCTATTTCTAGTAAAATCAATGGAAAACCCCATTTTGTCACTGCTGCCCATGTATAGACTGCATTGCCACATCTAGGAAATCTCTCAGAAATTGATCTATGAGAAAATGACTTTTCCCCCCAGGCAATTTTACTGCTGTGGAATGTCATCTGATAAAATGCTTCCCTTGCTACTTCCAAATCCTTTCCCAAGATAAGCTTCTAGGATGTATTTCCTAACTCACCTTAGGATTTCCAAAGGTGAAGATTTAATGTTGTGAATAACTCCAGCTCTTCAGACCAGACATTGCCACCAACCCTGAATAAACATAGGCCTTAGCAATGTCATGTTTGGTTGACCAACCACTTCTATTGCCCCTTAACTAGCAAATAAATACTGCCACCTTGTAAAGTCTGTTTTTCTGAGTTAAAGAGAACACTGAAGGGAATAGACGAACTTTAAAAGACCAGTAGCCTTAATCAAGCATTGTAGATCTGTGAAAATAACTGTTCAGCTATTTCTTCATTGTTTTCCTTGTATGTATGTGAATACATATAAAGCTAACCTTGTACTTCCCCATTATCTTATTGGTATCTTAATGACTAGTTAATAGGATCATTAACTAGTCATTAACCATTGAGCAGAGGTAACTAGTGTCCCTTTTGGGCCATACTATTTAATTGAAAGAGGTGGTAAACTGCAAGCCACAGGCCAAATCAGGTCCACTGGCTATTGTTACAAATAAAATTTTATTGGAACACAGCCATACACATTTGTTTATGTATTGCCTATGGCTACTTTGCACTACAAAAACAGAGTTGAGAAATTATGACAGACACTGTATGGCCTACAAAGTTAAAAATATTTGCCACCTGGCCCTTTACAGAACATGTTTGCCAGTCTCTGTTCTAAGAGTTCTAAGTTTGTCTCTTGAGACAATGACCAGAAAAGTATGAGATGGAAGCCGATCTTTCAGCTTGAGTTCCTGCCAACCAGAGATGGACAAGAAGTACAAACAAGAAATAAACTTTTGTTGTTTTAAGCTGTTGAGATAGATACAGCATCAGGGTAGACTAGGTTAGGATGTCAGTACCCTGATGGATGCAGCACCTATAGTATTCTTAGATGCATCTTTTCCTCAGAACATATATACTATCTCCTGCTTGAGGGAAGAGGACAAAGAACATAAGAGAACTCTTCTTGTGTGCCCAGGAGACCTAGGATGAAAACAGAAACGTAACACAATTTTCTTTCTAAACACAAGTTTTCTTTACATAATTTACCACAATATTCACTTTTTCTAATACCTGAGCATCAGTATTCTCTGTTAAAGCTCTTTGCAAAACTAGGTGTATGAATCTCTGCAAATTTGCCTTCTTTTCCAGTGTAATATAAAGATGAAATTTCCTTGATACACTGCACGCAGAAGATTACTGAAGTAATTAGGTAAAAATATTTTCATAAGCCCAGAATTGGGATGCTCTAGTCTCTGAGAATGAGTTCTTACATTTGGGCTTTGCTTTAATATGGGTGAAAAATGCACACAGCTGGCTCTGCTTGCTCATTTTGCTATGTCCAGATCTTCTCCTTTGGAGGGAAAAGAAACAGGGCAAGTTGAGTGAACAGCTTGCCTCTGCTTCTGCTTTTTGGAGGCCGAAAGTGATGGAGACCACAATGAGAGCATAATGTTCCTTGTATCTGCTGTAGAAGGGAAAGCCTAGGGGAGTCTTACCAATAGAAGCTCTGTGACCTGAAGAACAGAAACACTAGACTGAAATGTCAATTCCAGTAGATTTTCTTCCTAATCCTGGTGACTTTGAAAACAGACAGGCTACCATGCACCTCAGTTTCCTTATTATGCATACAAAGCAATATACCTGGATATTTATCTAATACAGGGAGAATACATAACAGTTATTTGTACTAATGCCTGGGAGACAATGCAGGGGAAAATATATTGAAAAAGGAGGCTTTTACCCAAACAATCAGCTAACTAGGAGTAATAAATAGGATCCAGAAGAAAGAGTGAATAAGAAACATGGTGAGATCAACCAGATACAATTTAAACAATTGAACAAATCAACTATTAAGATTTTTTACAAACAAAGTTGCTAAAGTTCTTACAAATAAGATTCTGGGTCAGAGGATTTCAGATAAATTACTTCTAAGTTATCTTTTAAGTTCAATGACTCCTGAAAACTGGTGCACCATAATTCAGCAAGGTGAGCAAATTTTAAGGACAATTCAGGATCCAATTTTGAGTCAGAAAACATAACTAGATTACTGAGAAACACAATTGACACTAAACATTGGGAGACAGAATGGCTTACTTATACCAAAGGCTTTATTCCAACTTTAAGGCAAAGTATTGGCTGGAACTATAAGAACAAATACCAAAAAATATATTTACAAATGCCAATCAGACAACAAACACAATATACAGGCTCAGGATGGAAAAGTATACCTGATTAAGCAAAATTTTACTTATTTTCAACCATATATAAGGTTAAGGAACTATAAGCAGCTGTGTACTATGGTCTGCATATAGAAATACTTCAAGACCATCTCTTCAATTTGGATGATGTATGGTATAGACTCAGGAAATCATAGTAATCCTAGGTTTTATTCCATCACGTCGGATTTTGGTAAATTCTGGGGGCAGTGTGAGTAATAGAGAGGAAAAACAGGAAAGAATGTAATTTTCTAGCTCTTCCACTGTATAGTTGTGATATTGTAATCATTGATTTTATACTATTTATTGACCACTTGCCGTTATCCTGATAATGAATTCGACTTTGAGATTATAATGGTTAAAAAATTAAAGGAGAGACACAATGCTTGCCTTCATGGAGTTTACTCAGTCATGATTTAGAAACAAATTTTCCTTCTCTTTTGGAGACAATGAGCTCATGAACACCTTGAGTAAAGATATCAGCCTTACTCACCTTTGCATATGTCCTTCTGCTGCATATACTCAGACCAGTGCCTGATATACAAACCAAGACAGGAGAAATACCAACATTTCCTGAGCGTGTACCATGTTCCAGCTATTCTGAAAGTCTTTCAACCAACAGTTCTTATTTTATTTAATTATCACAGCAAACTGAGAGGTGTTTTTTTATTGCTTCCATTTTCCAAATAAGAAAGTTGAACTTGTACCTGTACTTGAAGGACTGTGAGATAACAGAGCTAAATGTTAGAAGCAGCCTGGTTCCCTGAGTCACCACCAGGAGGGCAGCTACCGGGAAAGCCACCCAACCTTCTTCAGCCTAAGATGTGAGTAAAACAAAGTTTTTCTACTCTTAAACAACTGAGATTTGGAGATTATTTGTTAATTGGAGTTAGTAACTCTGTCTTGTACAATATCCATGTTTTATGTAAATGAAGGAAATTTTAAAAGTAAGTAAGTACAGAGAGGCAATGAACAAATAATGCTGAGGTCCCAGTTACTTTAGAAGCAAAAGGAAGAGAAAAATACAAGCAGGATCTATAGGACATCGTTGCCTTCATTCTGTGTTCTTGGAAGTTCACTAAGAAATGACTGTAGATAAGCATTGCCCTGCTAAATATTCCCCCACTCGATGGCCAGCTTAAAACTGATTTAGAAGCTTTTAGAGACTGCTAGGGATTCACAGCTTCACTAAGGTCTGAAAAGCAAGCACTTAAGCAGCACACTGCATGCCAAGAAACAAAATCAGAAGCTACAAGCAGCTGTTTTGACCTTTGAAAAAAGTTTGGCAGAAGGGCAAGAGCATGTTTATAACTCCTATGGGACAGTTCATGTGCTTTCCATCGGACTTGCTCTGTGTCAAAGGCCAATTTCCATCCATTATGACTCACTAAGTTAGTTTTATGAATAGTATGTTTAGAGAAAATCACACACTGGGTCAAAAGCAAAATTAGACTGTATCCATCATTGGGGAGTTTATCATTTCACCAACTATAAAATTCTTTTTGCTTGAATTCAAGGCTGATTTTCCCTGAAATACATGATTTTCCAGACAAAACTAGCCACTGATCTTTCAAGAATAGTTTTCTGGGTTAATAGAAGCTGCCTCCTGGGAAAATATTACACCGCATTATGCATCTGGCCAATTCTTTGAGGCCATTCAAACTGTTAGGAGTAAGAGTGGGAGAATTCCTTCCTGTCCTCTGAGACAATCATTTTATACCCCCAAAACTTCAACCTCGTTATTCTTATCTTAGGGCATAATTATCATGTTATTATTGGTCATAAAATTAACTAGATTTTCCTCCCTTTTCTTTTCCTCTTCAGCATTTGACTCCCTGACCTTCTTCAACAGAAAAGTCTATGGGTTGATTATACGCTACAAATAGAAGTATTTCCTCTTATTTGTTTTAAATTTTCCCATGTTAATTTCATTGAGAGCATACTTGTTCTCATATTATAAAACAGGGTTAAAAAAAAATTTTAAAAAGAATTTTTTACTACTTCTATAAAATCTGAAAATTTTTGCTCTTGTAAGCCAATGCTTCTGAGATTGGTCACTTTTGCTATCTCACCATCCAGAAGTCCTAGTCTACATTTACATTGGCCTATAGGCACATGATTCAACTTATAACCTAAGACCCTTTGCCAGTTTTCCCTTGCACTTCACTTTACTATTTCCCAAAGCAACGTCTTTCTTTTAGTTAAGGAGAGTTGCTACCTTCCTGTGGCAGTGGTTGCCAAAGTATTGTTTTAAGAACCATTACCGGCCGGGCGCGGTGGCTCAAGCCTGTAATCCCAGCACTTTGGGAGGCCGAGGCGGGCGGATCACAAGGTCAGGAGATCGAGACCACAGTGAAACCCCGTCTCTACTAAAAATACAAAAAATTAGCCGGGCGCGGTGGCGGGCGCCTGTAGTCCCAGCTACTCAGGAGGCTGAGGCAGGAGAATGGCGGGAACCCGGGAGGCGGAGCTTGCAGTGAGCCGAGATCGCGCCACTGCACTCTAGCCTGGGCGACAGCGTGAGACTCCATCTCAAAAAAAAAAAAAAAAAAAAAAAAAAAAAAAAAAAAAAGAACCATTACCAGGCCATGTAAGGACTTGGTAGAAAAAATGGTTTTATAGGTTAGCAGTCTGCTGGTGTGAGGGGTGGAAGATATTGGGGAGCCTTGGCAAAACTCACTGTCAGGAAAACACAGCTGTACCTCCTATGCAAACTCTTTGTTCAATAGCACTTAGGCACAACTTACCTGCTGTCTAACTTAGAACTCCATCCAAATTCCATTCCACTCATCTACATCCCATACTTTTTAAGTTTCTATAAAGATTTTTCTAACACTCTTTCTGTGCTGATGACTGACTGACAAAATTCATTCTTTAATTCACTCTAAAATTGGCAATGTTGCCCTAGATGGATGGCATGTTTGGCTGACAGCACCTAAATCTTACCTAGAGATTCAAGGTGAGAAGCTTTTTGAACCCCTAATTCACCTTTGCCTTTTAAAGAAGGAAGATCATTCTTCTATTTATATTAAAATGATTAGACTTGGTAATCTTTAAAACCACAAGAAAAGCTGGACTGCTTTCCAAAGAACCAGAGCGCTTTTCCTGTGGCCTTGTCCTCTGCTAATTCCCCTGCTGGTCATTCTGCTCAGGCTACTCTAACTTCCTTGCTAATCCTCACACACCGCAGGTACTCTCCCCACTTGGGGCCTCTGCCAAGGCAGATCTCTCTACTTTTCTCCCAGGTGTTCCTGTGGCTCAATCCCACACCTTCTTCTCTGTCTCCTTCTCAATGAGGCCTACTTTGGTCAGCCTATGCACAAGCATTCTTATTGCATCCTATGATGCTCTACATTTTCTCTTTTGTCTGTAACACTTATAACTTTATAATCTTTAGCACTTATAACTTTATAATCTACTAGAGAACTTACTTATTTAATATATATATTACTTAGTCTCTCCTCTAAGTAAGCTAAGAAAGTAAGCTCTATGAGAGCAGGGTTATTTGTCTAGTTTTAACACTTTAGAACTAGCCAGAAAAGTACCAGGCACACAGTAGACTCAGTAATATGTGTTAAATTGAATAAACTTAATGCATCCATTCATTTTCAATGATTAACTCTAGAATTTTCCTGAATCACTCAGATTGAAATTGAACATTCAAGCTAAAACTATGTTCTACTCACTTGTATGTCTGAATCTACAAGGACAACTTTCTTTTGTTTTTTTGAGACGGAGTCTCGCTCTGTCGCCCAGGCTGGAGTGCAGTGGTGCGATCTCGGCTCACTGCAAGCTCCGCCTCCCGGGTTTAGGCCATTCTCCTGCCTCAGCCTCCGAGTAGCTGGGACTACAGGTGCGCGCCACCACGCCTGGCTAGGTTTTTTTTGTATTTTTAGTAGAGACGGGGTTTCACCATGTTAGCCAGGATGGTCTCGATCTCCTGACCTCGTGATCCACCCGCCTCGGCCTCCCAAAGTGCTGGGATTACAGGCTTGAGCCACCGCGCCCAGCCTACAAGGACAACTTTCTAAAAATATTTTGCAAGGACTGTATATTTCATATGTCTTTCAGAGGACAGATATGAAGTTACATTTTCTCAGGTACTCCACTTTCTCTTGGTTTTCAGAAAAGTTGATGTTCTTGCCCTCCTGAAATCAAGGCACCAAAAACGAGGATATAAGTTTTCTCATTGTCAAGAGTGAATGAGAAGGAAAGGGGAAAAGAGGAGCAGGGAAGAAATGGACAATATTATTTCCAGTACCCTTCCTTCACAGAGAGGAATGAAGGTCACCAAATTAGTTAGGCATATGAATTAAATGAGATTGTCTGAAGAAAGTACTCTATGAAGATAGAGCACAGAGAAAGAATACAACAAAAATCAGATGATAAAAAATAAAAAAAAGTTGCATTTGTATGGCACATTTTAATATGTTAAGTACAGATAATAACCCTTACCATTATGTGTTAATAATAGATCCTTTTCTGTAACAGCTATATTGTATGCATTATATATAAATGTTGACAACATGAAAGATAATACCTGTATTTCTATTCTACAGATGACTAAACCTAAGCTCATGGTGTTAAATATCCATAGACACCCATCTATTCAGTGGCCAGCAGGACCTGAAGCCATATGATAGCCCCCATTGCACACATTTTGCCACCATGCCACCTGCGTCACCTGTTATCATTTGCCCTTCACAACAACTTTAAAAGGCAGAAATAAAAGGTGGAATTTCCATTTGCCTGATGAAAAAAACTGGGTTTCTTAAAATTTAGTACTTGCCCAAAGACAAAGTGAATTAACTAAATACTGATCTCTTGACATCTCTGTCCAATGCTCTTGTCATAACATGATGCTCTTGGTGTTGGTAATAAAACGAATGTTTCTCAAATAAAGGATGAATTTGTGAGTTAATAAATCAGTTCAATTTTGATACTGCAATCTCCAAAGAGATCCTAAAATTATTTTCATATTTTCAAACCATGTGGATTAATACTTGGTATCAGATTGCACTCTAAAAATAGTATTGCCTTGAGATCCATCTACTTGACTTAACCAAAAAATACTACCAATTAACTAGAGTTAAGAAAGGGCTGGTACTAGGAAATGTGACTTTTTTATGTCATATGTCACCTGGATTACATTTTCACTCTGATGTACATGTCGTTGATGGCAGTAAGCTGCTAGAATTTGACACCATGAATTATTTGATGAAGTGAACAGAAAGAGATCAGTTTATTAATTCTTAAGCACAATCTAGAGCCATTTTATAATACAGTATTTCCCCCTTCACAGAATGAATCAGTACTTGACTGATTTAAGTATAAAATGTCTTGGTTTATTAAACACAACCCCATATTGAGGAGAAGAGGACTTGGGTTCTACCAGCAGTTGTCCCAAAATTTGCTATTCTTAAACAAGTTGTCTTCACTCTCAGGACTTCAAAGTCACCATCAAAAACTTAGATACCTCTCAAGGTAACAACCTAGTATCACAACTAAACAACTAGAGAACCAAGAGCAAACAAATCTCAAAGCTAGCAGAAGACAAGAAATAACCAAGATCAGAGCTGAACTGAAGAGATAGAAACACACAAAAAAATTTTTCAAAAAAATCAACAAATCCAGGAGCTATTCTTTTTTTAATAAAAATAAATAATATAGATAGACCACTAGCTAGACTAATAAGGAAGAAAAGAGAGAAGATTCAAATAAACACAATCAGAAACAACAAGGGGGATATCACCACAGACCCCACAGATATACGAACAACCATCAGAGAATATTATGAACACCTCCAGTGTTTTCTGGTTTATGCATATAAACTGGAAAATTTAAAAGAAATGGATAAATCCTGGACACATACACCCTCCCAAAGCTAAACCAGGAAGAAATTGAATCCCTGAACAGACCAATAACTACCTCTGAAATTGAGTCAGTAATAAATAGCCTACTAACCAATAAAAGCCCAGAACCAGTCAAATTCACAGCCAAATTCTACCAGATGTACAAAGAAAAGCTAGTACCATTTCTACTGAAACAATTCCAAAAAATTGAGGAGGGACTCCCCACTAACACATTCTATAAGACCAGCATCATCCTGATACCAAAACCTGGCAAAGATACAGCAAAAAAAGAAAACTTCAGGCCAATATCCCTGATGAACATCAATGCAAAAATCCTCAATAAAATACTGGCAAACCAAAACCAGCAGCAGATCAAAAAGCTTATCCGTCAAGATCAAGTAGACTTCATCCTCAGGATGCAAGGTTGGTTCAACATATGCAAATTAATAAATTTGATTCATCACATAAACAGAACTAAAGACAAAAACCAAGAGCAAACAAATTTATCTCAATTTCTAAATTTAGATATCTCAATATCTAAATTCATCAATTATCTCAATCGATGCAGAAAAGGCTTTCAATAAAATTCAACATCCATTCATGTTAAAAACTCTCAATAAACTAAGTATTGAAGGAACGTACCTCAAAATAATAAGAGTCATATATGAAAAACTCACAGCAAACATCATATTGAATGAGCAAAAGCTGGAAGCATTCCCTTTGAAAACTGGCACAAGACAAGGATGTCCTCTCTCACCACTCCTATTCAAAATAATATTGGAAGTTTCTGACCAGGGCAATTAGGCAAGAGAAAGAAATAAAGGGCCCAAATAGCAAGAGAAGAAAGCAAACTATCCTTGTTTGTAGAGGACATAATCCTATGTCTTGAAAACCCCACAGTCTCAGCCCAAAAGCTTCTTAAGCTGATAAACAACTTCAGCAAAGTCTTGGGATACAAAAATCAATGTGCAAAAATCACTAGCATTCCTATACACCAACAGCAGAGAAGCTGAGAGCCAAATCACAAATGAACTCCCATTCACAATTGCCACAAAAATAATAAAATACCTAGGAATACAGCTAATTATGGAGGTGAAAGATTTTTTATCAAAAACTAAAACAACTGCCCAAAGAAATCAGAGATGACACAAACAAACGAAAGACATTCCATGCTTATGGAAAAAAGAATCAATATTGTTAAAATGGCCATACTGCCCAAAGCAATTTATAGATTCAATGCTATTCCTATAAACTACCATTGAAATTCTTCACAGAACTAAGGAAAACTAGGCTGGGCACAGTGGCTCACACCTGTAATCCCAACACTTTGGGAGGCCTATTCAATAAATGGTTCTGGGATAACTGCCTAGCCATAGGCAGAAGATTGAAACTGGACCCCTTCTTTCAGCATATACAAAAATTAACTCAAGATGGACTAAAGACTTAGATGTAAAACCCACAGCTATAAAAACCCTAGAAGAAAACCTAGGCAATACCATTCAGGACATAGGCATGGGCCAAGATTTCACGACAAAGACACCAAAAGCAATTGCAACAAAAGCAAAAATTGACAAACGGGGTCTAATTAAATAAATAGCTTCTGCACAGAAACAGAAAATACCAACAGAGTAAACAGTCAACCTACAGAATGGGAGAAAGTTTTTGCAAACTATACTTCTGACAAAGGTCTAATATCCAGCATCTATAAGAAACTTATATTTTCAAGAAAAAAAAATCGCATTAAAAAGTGGGCAAAGGATATGAACAGACACTTTTCAAAAGAAGACACATATGCAGCCAACAACCATATAAAAAAAGGTCACCATCACTGATCATTAGAGAAATGCAAATCAAAACCACAATGAGATACCATCTAACACCAGTCAGAATGGCTATTATTAAAAGTCAAAAAATAACAGAAGCTGGCAAGGTTATGGAGAAAAAGGAATGCTTATATATTGTTGGTGGGAGTGTAAATTAGTCCAGCATTGTAAAAGACAGTGTGGTGATTCCTTAAAGACCTAAAGACAGAAATACAATTTGACCCAGCAATCCCATTACTGGGTATATACCCAAAGGAATATAAATCATTCTATTATGAAGACACATGCGTGCGTAGATTTGTTGCAGCACTATTCACAGTAGCAAAGACATAGAATCAACCTACATGCCCATTAACCATAGCTTGGATAAAGAAAATGTGGTACATATATACCATGGAATACTATGTAGCCACAAAAAAGAATGAGATCATGTGCTTTGCAGGGACATGGATGAAGCTGAAGGCCATTATCCTTAGGAAACTAGCATGAGAAAAGAAAACCAAATACTGGATGTTCTCACTTATAAGTGGAAGCTAAATGAGGGGAACACATGGACATGTAGAGGGGAACAACAGACACTGTGGCCTTATAGAGGGTAGTAGGTGGAAGAAGGGAGAGAATCAGGAAAAATAACTAATGGGTACTAGGCTTAATACTTGGGTGATAAAATAATCTGTACAACAAACCACCATGACATAAGTTTACCTATGTAACAAACCTGCAGTTGTACCCCTAAGCTTAAAAGTTTTTAAAAAGTGGGATTAGATTAAGTAAATTATCATTGATGTGCCTTTCAGTATTCACCACCAAAAGTATTTTATCACCTAGAGATCACCAAGCGACTACCCAATCTAATGGCAAACTCTGGTTCTTCATTTCTTAAGAAACCTCCATCTCCAACATTTTAAACCAGGAAACTTGTCTCTCCAACCAAACCTCTTTCTTTTCCACATTCACTCTAGTCTTTGGTTGTTCAGCCCTCTCCCGGCTTCCTCCCATTTCATACCTAACAGCGACTTCTTTCTTCATCATTCGCTTAATGCTCAAATCAGTATTCTCACTCCTCCCAATCTCTCAACCTTCATTCTTCTCCCATGTTCACATTGAAAATTCCCAGTTCTTGGCAAAGCTATGTATCCACTGCCATCACTTTTGCTTCTGGAAAGTTTAAGAATTCTGTAGAAAATCACATAATACACACACACACACACACACACACACATGCACAGCCCACTGAGTTCTGTGTCATTTCGTGCTATTGCAAATGCTTTATTTCCAACCTCAATTGAGCCTTCAATATTAATTAACTCATCTTCCATTCATCTCTAGTTAAAATTCTTTTCTGTTCAAAGTTTTACCTCTTGCTATTCTTCTACCTCCATGACTTAGTCACTGACTTCTCAAACAAAGCTGAGGACACTTTTACCAAAAACTTTTAAAAATATTCACTCTTCCTTACCTCCCTCCCATATGGTTATTCTTCTTTTTCCCTAGATATAATTCCTACACAAGTGACCTTGTCCCAGTCCACTTCCCCTTGAACATCACAAGTTAGTCTCATCCATTTTTTTCCATTTCTTAGATATTCAAAATTCTTTCCATCAACTGACACATGCATAAGTTTTCTATATAATAAATATCATCTATCTTTTTTCCACTTACTGTCAAACTCTTGAAAAGCTAAGTTTTCTTATGATTTTGTTTTATATTAGTATTTATTGTTTAATTTATCTCATATTTTTTTATAAATCTCAGTCCACCGAAATCTAGATTTTGCCCCAATCACTCTGTCAACACTATTCTCAGTAATGTTATTAGAGGTCTTTATTTTCTGATTTAATCATTTTGACTTAATTAAAACATTTTTTACTGTTCTTGAAATGTTCTTTGGCTTTAACTCCTAGGGCATCATTATCTCCTTATTTCTCTCTTATCTTTGTTTATCCTCACCTGTGGTGTTTATTTTTGTTTTTTGCTCTTTTGGTGGCTTTCCTTCACCCAATCATTTATGAAGTGGTATTCTTCAGGGTTCAGTTATTTCTCAACACATATGCCCCCTGCACAAGCGCACATGCATACACACACATAGAGAGGGAGAGAGAGAGAGAGATTCGTGTACTAATAGGCCCCAAAATCATCATCTGTCCTGAATAACAGAACTGTATTCTCAGCCACTTTTCTCTATGAAGACATTTTACACATGGCTCAAACATAACACTTTCCCATTGGCCCTCCATGCCTCCATGTGAACCATATACTTACTGTCTACTGCTTAACAATGATTTGACCTAAGAGAACCAGAAAATAAATGGCTTATGTATTCCTTATTATACATGCACGTTTATACAAAAAGATTCCTTTAGAACAACTTCTAACATGTACCTAGAACAGACCATGTGCCTGGGACATTGTGAAGTAGTTTACAAAGATTGTAGCAAATCTAATCATCAGGATAAACCTAAAAAGTCCATGTTATTTTTATCTCTATCAAGATGTAGAGAGAGACTAAAGAGAAGTTCAGAAATTTACTGAAGAAATAAGTGATGGAGACAGGAAACCCATACAGCCCAGCTGGTTCAATGGACAAGATTGCCTGCAGAAGGCAATATGGGCAGCTCCATTAAAAACATGGGATGGCAGTGGTAAAGCCATTACCTCCTTTGCTCATTGAAAACAATAACAACAACAATAATAATACCAGAGGACATGTACTGAGTGCTTACAATGAGACAACCACTGTTTTAAGTGCTTTATAAGCATTAACTCATTTAATCCCCACAATAAAAAGGTACTACTATTATTCCCATTTTACAGATGAGGGAAATGAGGCATATAGAGCTTAAACATCTTTTCTACTTTTAAGTAGCTTGCAGAAAGTGAACCCAGACAATCTGATTCAAAGCTCCTGTCCTCGACCTCTACATTATATTCTTTTACTATATAAACAATTAGTTAAGCTTCTTAAAGTAACATTGAGTACTGAGTCCTAGGTACCCCATTCCCGCCTCTCTCGCCACCGCCACCATGCCACCTGGCTTCATCTTAATAATTAATATTCCTGCTGTTATGATGCTTTTTTTAAATTTTCTCCCTCCTACCTGCTTTTGACTTGTTATTTTATAACAATGTCTGCAAATGTTTTCTTTCTCAGTTCCAAAAAATATATACTACGCTCTGATCTCATCCTGGATAATCTAATTTTACTGATCTTTTTCACAAGCCACAGCCCCGTCATACCAGGAAAAAACAAACCACTTACAATCAATAGCACTCTTCCATATGGATTTCTTTTTTTTAATTAATTAATTTTTTTATTTATTTGTTTGCTTATTTATTTTGAGACAGAGTCTTGCTCTGTTGCCTAGGCTGGAGTGCAGTGGCGTGATCTCGGCGTGACTTCTACCTCCCTGGTTCAAGCAACTCTCCTGCCTCAGCCTCCCAAGTAGCTCAGATTACAGGCACCCACCACCATACCATGCCTAGCCTTTTTTTTTTTTTTTTGGTAGAGATGGGGTTTTACCCTGTCATGTTGGCCAGGCTGGTTTTGAACTCCTGACCTCAAGTGATCCACCTGCCTCAGCCTCCCAAAGTGCTAGGATTACAGGCATGAGCTACTGCACCCGGCCTTCCATATAGATTTATAAGTTGAGAGTAACCACAAAATTTTACTGTCTAAATCAAGAGTTGGTGCTATTACAATTATGCTGGGGCAGTGTGTATAAACAGACTATTTTGAGCAAACTGAGTGGTATAGTCACATCACTTCTGACCCACAGAAGACAACACAGCTGCACTGCCACATTGTCACTGCAGCGTTTTCCTTGCTAACAGCTTTCCCACTGACAATGATATTATGGTTTCTTCCAATGGCACTGACCACAAAAAAAACTTGGAAATTCTGCTGGGATCTATGAATAACAACAAGCACAAAGAAAACAATCTTGCCAAAATTTTAAAACAAAAAATGAAGAATAAAGGAATAAGATTTAAGGTTCTAAGTCTATTATAACCAATGGCAAGTAGACAAAGCTGAATAAAAATGGACTTAAAAGTATTTAATAATATTTCTTTAAATCAGTAGGATTTAAAGAACAGAGACCTTACTTCTTAAAGTCTTTTCAATAAAATCCACAGTATAATCTCATTGAAAACACTCATCTTGTTAAATAAACATTATCTAATGAACAAAGGATTTTCTCAAAATCCTTTCATATCTTGTTATTCTCAAGTATAAATTAAAGCTTTTAACTTGTCTTTATAATGCAACCTCAATCTCAACCCTCTAACCCTTCTCCATAGCACTTAATACTGTTATTTCTGAAACATAAATATCACTTTGCCAGAGAAGAAGAAGGAGAAAAAGTAAAATGAAGAGGAGTAGGAGAAGAAGAGGAAGAAGAGGAGGAAGGAGAGGAGGAAGAAGAAGAAATCTTTAAGTTCGTAGTTTATTAAATTGGTAGGAATCATCACATAATTCATATCTATGTAACATATTCTTAGGATTCATTTCTAGAGTTGTTCAGCTTGAAGCAGTGTTGTGTTTACCTGACTTTCAGAAACTGATACTCTTGACACCCTGAGAAAGTTATTTTATAGGTTGTGAAAATGATGACTGATGGATGCCTTGTATCCTTGGTTTAAAATAATAACAATATGGATATATGTGAATATCTCTGAAAAATATATTAACAATAAATTTCTGGGTTTTGTAGAGGCTAAAAGGTGGAAAAAATTATTTATGGATAAATAAATGGATTCTAAATGAAATTTTCAATTCCTTCTCTTCCCTCCTTTACTATCTTGTATCTGTTGTACATTTGGATAGGAGAGCAGAAGAAAAATGGCACAAGCCCAGAGTGAAATTTTGAGGTAGAGAAAGGTTGCCTTGATGGTCCTTTTGGCTCTTGAAAAATAACCTCTTCCACACTGGGACTCCAAAACCTATATCTATTTCTTCAGAAGAAAGAATCTGTCATCTTTCTTTGAATTGTAATAAAAAACTTGTTCTCAGAAGCTAGCACTCAGTTTGCATTTACAAATATGAACATTAAAAAAAAAACTCTAGTTGTGAATTGAAAGGAATTAAAGCACCAAGTTTCAAGAAGAGCTGTGGTTTTTAGAAAATGCTCTTCTCATTGTTTGCAAACCCAAAGCACTTGGAAGGCAGCCAGCTCTGCTTTAAAGACTTGGAAGTGATGGGCACACACAAAGTCAGCAGAGAATGGTAGCTGATCTTTAATCAGTAGATACATTAATAGTCACTGGAAAGAAGAAAATGGGGCTGAAGCTTCTAGAAGGTTAGTTCTTAGAAGCAGCAGAGCAAGGTTCACGAGAGCCATCATGAATATCACCCAACTAAGCAAAAATCTGTCCAAATGTCTAGAAAGTGACTATCTTATGTCCCAAACCAAGGACTGAGAAACTCAATCCCTTCTGTGCGCCCTCCCCTGATCCATTATGTAATCATCTCCTGGTCCAGAACTCTTACCCTACTGTTTTCTGTCTCATTATAAAGAGTTTATTTTCAGAACTCAGAAAGAGACAAAGCAAGTGGATATCCTGCTCTAAAATCCATGAAGTTTAATAGGATCGACAGCTGAGGAGGGGATGAGCAAGCCAGGTTAGAGGTGAAACACAGGGGACTGTGGCCCTGGAGAACTGTGGGTGGGAGGAGAGCCCCAGTTGTTGGGATATGAGGTCCAGAAACTGCATGTGTCATCGATAGTGGGAGACGGAAAAACAAAACAAAAACAAAAAAACTGATGACCAATCCTTGAAAATTAACTGTAAAAGAGAAGAGAGGAAAACAATATTTAGTCTCACAGATTTAAAAGGATACTCGTTAAAATCCTTTACAGATAAGCAAATGCTTAGAGATTTTGTCACCACTAGGCCTGCCTTACAAGAGATCCTGAAGGAAGCACTAAACATGGAAAGGAACAACCGGTACCAGCCATTGCAAAAACATGCCAAAATGTAAAGACCATTGAGGCTAGGAAGAAACTGCATCAACTAATGAGCAAAATAACCAGTTAATATCATAATGGCAGGATCAAGTTCACACATAACAATATTAACCTTAAATGTAAATGGACTAAATGCTCCAATTAAAAGACACAGACTGGCAAACTGGATAAAGAGTCAAGACCCATCAGTCTGCTGTATTCAGGAGACCCATCTCACACGCAGAGACATACATAGGCTCAAAATAAAGGGATGGAGGCAGATTTACCAAGCAAATGGAGAACAAAAAAAAGCAGGGGTTGCAATACTAGTCTCTGATAAAACAGACTTTAAACCATCAAAGATCAAAAGAGACAAAGAAGGCCATTACATAATGGTAAAGGGATCAATTCAACAGGAAGAGCTAACTATCCTAAATATATATGCACCCAATACAGGAGCACCCAGATTCATAAAGAAAGTCCTTAGAGACTTACAAAGAGACTTAGACTCCCATACAATAATAATGGGAGACTTCAACACTCCACTGTCAACATTAGACAGATCAACGAGACAGAAAGTTAACAAGGATATCCAGGAATTGAACTCATCTCTGCAGCAAGCAGACCTAATAGACATCTATAGAACTCTCCACCCCAAATCAACAGAATATACATTCTTCTCAGCACCACATCATACTTACTCCAAAATTGACCACGTAATTGGAAGTAAAGCACTCCTCAGCAAATGTACAAGAACAGAAATTATAACAAACTGTCTCTCAGACCACAGTGCAATCAAACTAGAACTCAGGACTAAGAAACTCAATCAAAACCGCTCAACTACATGGAAACTGAACAACCTGCTCCTGAATGACTACTGGGTACATAACGAAATGAAGGCAGAAATAAAGATGTTCTTTGAAACCAATGAGAACAAAGATACAACATACCAGAATCTCTGGGACACATTTAAAGCAGTGTGTAGAGGGAAATTTATAGCACTAAATGCCCACAAGAGAAAGCAGGAAAGATGTAAAATTGACACTCTAACATCGCAATTAAAAGAACTAGAGAAGCAAGAGCAAACACATTCGAAAGCTAGCAGAAGGCAAGAAATAACTAAGATCAGAGCAGAACTGAAGGAGATAGAAACACAAAAAACCCTCCAAAAAATCAATGAATCCAGGAGTTGGTTTTTTGAAAAGATCAACAAAATTGACAGACCACTAGCCAGACTAATAAAGAAGAAAAGAGAGAAGAATCAAATCGACGCAATTAAAAATGATCAAGGGGATATCACCACCGACCCCACAGAAATACAAACTACCATCAGAGAATACTATAAACACCTCTACGCAAATAAACTGGAAAATCTAGAAGAAATGGATAATTTCCTGGACACTTACACTCTTCCAAGACTAAACCAGGAAGAAGTTGAATCCCTGAATAGACCAATAGCAGGCTCTGAAATTGAGGCAACAATTAATAGCCTACCAACCAAAAAAAGTCCAGGACCAGATGGATTCACAGCTGAATTCTACCAGAGGTACAAAGAGGAGTTGGTACCATTCCTTCTGAAACTATTCCAATCAATAGAAAAAGAGGGAATCCTCCCTAACTCATTTTATGAGGCCAACATCATCCTGATACCAAAGCCTGGCAGAGACTCAACAAAAAAAGAAAATTTTAGACCAATATCCCTGATGAACATCGATGCAAAAATCCTCAATAAAATACTGGCAAACCGGATTCAGCAACACATCAAAAAGCTTATCCACCATGATCAAGTGGGCTTCATCCCTGGGATGCAAGGCTGGTTCAACATTCGCAAATCAATAAACATAATCCAGCATATAAACAGAACCAAAGACAAGAACCACATGATTATCTCAATTGATGCAGAAAAGGCTTTTGACAAAATTCAACAGCCCTTCATGCTAAAAACGCTCAATAAATTCGGTATTGATGGAACGTACCTCAAAATAATAAGAGCTATTTATGACAAACCCACAGCCAATATCATACTGAATGGGCAAAAACTGGAAAAATTCCCTTTGAAAACTGGCACAAGACAGGGATGCCCTCTCTCACCACTCCTATTCAACATAGTGTTGGAAGTTCTGGCTAGGGCAATCAGGCAAGAGAAAGAAATCAAGGGTATTCAGTTAGGAAAAGAAGAAGTTAAATTGTCCCTGTTTGCAGATGACATGATTGTATATTTAGAAAACCCCATTGTCTCAGCCCAAAATCTCCTTAAGCTGATAAGCAACTTCAGCAAAGTCTCAGGATACAAAATTAATGTGCAAAAATCACAAGCATTCTTATACACCAGTAACAGACAAACAGAGAGCCAAATCAGGAATGAACTTCCATTCACAATTGCTTCAAAGAGAATCAAATACCTAGGAATCCAACTTACAAGGGATGTAAAGGACCTCTTCAAGGAGAACTACAAACCACTGCTCAGTGAAATCAAAGAGGACACAAACAAATGGAAGAACATACCATGCTCATGGATAGGAAGAATCAATATTGTGAAAATGGCCATACTGCCCAAGGTAATTTATAGATTCAATGCCATCCCCATCAAGCTACCAATAAGTTTCTTCACAGAATTGGAAAAAACTGCTTTAAAGTTCATATGGAACCAAAAAAGAGCCCACATCTCCAAGACAATCCTAAGTCAAAAGAACAAAGCTGGAGGCATCACGCTACCTGACTTCAAACTATACTACAAGGCTACAGTAACCAAAACAGCATGGTACTGGTACCAAAACAGAGATATAGACCAATGGAACAGAACAGAGTCCTCAGAAATAATACCACACATCTACAGCCATTTGATCTTTGACAAACCTGAGAGAAACAAGAAATGGGGAAAGGATTCCCTATTTAATAAATGGTGCTGGGAAAATTGGCTAGCCATAAGTAGAAAGCTGAAACTGGATCCTTTCCTTACTCCTTATACGAAAATTAATTCAAGATGGATTAGAGACTTAAATGTTAGACCTAATACCATAAAAATCCTAGAGGAAAACCTAGGTAGTACCATTCAGGACATAGGCATGGGCAAAGACTTCATGTCTAAAACACCAAAAGCAACGGCAGCAAAAGCCAAAATTGACAAATGGGATCTCATTAAATTAAAGAGCTTCTGCACAGCAAAAGAAACTACCATCAGAGTGAACAGGCAACCTACAGAATGGGAGAAAATTTTTGCAATCTACTCATCTGACAAAGGGCTAATATCCAGAACCTACAAAGAACTCAAACAAATTTACAAGAAAAAAACAAACAACCCCATCAAAAAGTGGGCAAAGGATATGAACAGACATTTCTCAAAAGAAGACATTCACACAGCCAACAGGCACATGAAAAAATGCTCATCATCACTGGCCATCAGAGAAATGCAAATCAAAACCACAATGAGATACCATCTCACACCAGTTAGAATGGCGATCATTAAAAAGTCAGGAAACAACAGGTGCTGGAGAGGATGTGGAGAAATAGGAACACTTTTACACTGTTGGTGGGATTGTAAACTAGTTCAACCATTATGGAAAACAGTATGGCGATTCCTCAAGGATCTAGAACTAGATGTACCATATGACCCAGCCATCCCATTACTGGGTATATACCCAAAGGATTATAAATTATGCTGCTATAAAGACACATGCACACGTATGTTTATTGCAGCACTATTCACAATAGCAAAGACTTGGAATCAACCCAAATGTCCATCAGTGACAGATTGGATTAAGAAAATGTGGCACATATACACCATGGAATACTATGCAGCCATAAAAAAGGATGAGTTTGAGTCCTTTGTAGGGACTTGGATGCAGCTGGAATCCATCATTCTTAGCAAACTATCACAAGAACAGAAAACCAAACACCGCATGTTCTCACTCATAGGTGGGAACTGAACAATGAGATCACTCGGACTCAGGAAGGGGAACATCACACACCGGGGCCTATCATGGGGAGGGGGGAGGGGGAAGGGATTGCATTGGGAGTTATACCTGATGTAAATGACGAGTTGATGGGTGCAGCACAGCAACATGGCACAAGTATACATATGTAACAAACCTGCACGTTATGCACATGTACCCTACAACTTAAAGTATAATAATAATAAATAAATTAAAAAAAAAATAAAAATAAAAAAAAATAAAAGGATACTCGTAATTGGGCCTGGTGTGATGGCTCATGCCTGTAATCCTGGCACTTTGGGAGGCTGAGGAGAGCAGATCACTTGAGGTCAAGAGTTTGAAACCAGCCTGGCCAACATAGTGAAACCCCATCTCTATTAAAAATAGAAAAATTACCCAGGCATGGTGGCACGCGCCTATTGTCCCAGCTACTCAGGAGGCTGAGGCAAGAGAGTTGCTGAGGCAGAGGTTGCAGTGAGGTGAGATTGTTTCACTGCACTCCAGCCTGGGCAACAGAATGAGACTCCATCTCAAATAAATAAATAAATATAAAGGATACTAGTAATTGTTCTCCTAATGAGCTGCTTCGGACGTGTGCCTAACCAAACATGCTATGAGGTAATTGTAGTGTATGTCATGAAATTTGTGTTAGATTAGCATTTATTTGCAATTACTTTGATTACAATAATAATTGTAACCAAATCTGATTTGAGAGGTCTCTTGTGAAAATCCCATCAACACATATTCTGCACCTACTGTGTTCAAAGCATTATGTTCAATGCTGAAAGCACATTCTCTTCACTTCAGAATGGGGGTTCTCAACCTTGGCACTTTTGAGATATTGAACTGGAAAATTGTTGTAGGAGGCTGTTCTGTACATCATAGGATATTTAGTAGCCTCCCTGGCCTCCATCCACTAAACGCCCATAAGTACACCTCCGTGTCCCCAGTTGTGGCAACTGAAAATATCTGCAGACATTGCCAAATGTCCTTGAAGGGCAAAATCATCCTGGTTGAGAAGTCAGTGCTATAGAAGGATTCTTCACACACCCTTTTCTTAGGTTTCTTACTGCTCATGTAGCATGGCTGCCTTCTTACCATTTTAACACCTCAGCAGAACTCTGACTATAAACAACAACAGCAAACATTCTTATTGAGTAGGATGCCCAAATTTCAACTCCTGGGCATTTGCAATATGGTTTGTCTCCTACCTGGCATTTACTTTTTTTAAATCCTCATTAAGAAGTTGTAAACACTAAATACGCTGCTGTTGGTGCTAAAACAATGCTTATACATTCAACAAATACCGAGGAGACAGGAAGTAAGGAGAGGATCATATTATATTAGCCAATTAAACCATCCCTTTCTTAAGGAATCAAGTCATCTGTTAGAAAGTAAATGGTACAAAGTAACTGTGTTAAGAGTTATCAATTATCAATTATTTGGAAATAATTGACTCAGAGAGCACTAAACAGCTGTGAACAGCCATATTACAAGCAGGAAGAAGCTGATTTGCTCTTCTTACAAAATGTTGAGGTTCTAGAGGTATAAAACCCATTAGACTAGACAGAATAATTGTGTTCCCATTCGTACAGGCTCATTGTAGAGTAGAACATCAAATCCTTGGGAATTAGATGAAGTATATCATAGCAGTCTTAATTATTTGGGATCTAATCAGAATCATTAAAATGGTAAAGACAAAATTATATTTTAAAAGTACAAAAGAACTCAGTTATGATTATCATCAGCATGGGTTTCTCATCTACACTTCAACAATGAGATTAACACTACATGAAACACTGGTCTAACGCTTTGCAAGAAAGAGTTAAACATCCCTCAAAAGCATCAGATAATTACCTAAGCCAGAAGCAAGATGTTAGACTAGGCAGACTAATGATCTGATCTAGGATGGTAATTCCCATGGTTCCTAAGGAGCACAAGCATCAATCATTTAATAAATACGTGGTTTCCAGTGGACTCCAGAGTGGGTGAAAAAAAAATCTCAGCAGTAAGAAAATTGTCCAAATTTTCCTGGCGTATCAATATGTATGTCCCTTAGAGCAAGTCTATTTCTAACATAACACATTTCTAATCTTTCTTTCATATGCTATTATATTAATTAATGCAAGAATCAGTGCCAGAGGGGTAAGTCCACATAACTGGACAATAAAGTGATGGGTTTTAACAAGATCTCACAACTCTGCATTCTGAATAATTATAGGCAAATATCCTTTTTGATCATAACTACTTTATTTCTTTATAAAAAATTATACTGTAGCTGACTTTTCTACCTTTCCACCTCTCAGATAACTATATCATGGCTTTCAAAACCCATGGTCTCTAGTTATGAAACACCTGAGAAGATTCCACTTGACTCTTAGTAAGCCTCAGTTGGTTAAACAATTATCCAAATCTAAGAGATTTTTAGTTTTCATTTTAAAATTCTCATATGGTAATTTTTTTTCTTTTGGTGATGGTAATTTTTTTCTTTTGGTGTAAAGTTCTACGAACTTCAACAAATGTATATAGACTCATATAACTACCACCACAATCAGGATAAAAAACAATTCCTTCATCTCCCAAAAGTCCCTTGGGCTACCCCTTACAGTAATACCCTCACCATACCCGTATTTCTGGCCACCACTGATCTTTTTACTGTCTCTATAGTTTTTCCTTTTCCAGAACGTTACACAGTTGCAATCACATAGGATGTAGCCTTTCATACTGGCTTCTCTCACTCTGTGTGTCTGAGAATCATCCAAGTTGTTGCATGTATCAATAGTTTGTCCCTTTTTACTTCTAGTCCACAGTTTACTTGTCCACACTCTTGATGAAGGATATCTGGGTTGTTTCCCATTTTTGACTGTCACAAATGAAGCTACTATGAATGTTCATTCTAAAAATTTTTGTTGAATGTAACTTTTTATTTCTCTAAGGTAAACAACCTGGACCAGGGTTGCCAGGGTGTATGTTAAGTGTTTGGATAACTTTATAAGTAACTGCCAAACTGTTTTCCAGAGTGTTACGTATACCTTTGCACTCCTACCAGTAAAATTCTCTAAAATTGGGTTATATAATGTGACAGAGGAAGCTGTAATGGTCATAAATGATTTGTTTATTTCTTTTTGTATCTGTGCTAACTACAAAATGCGCTCCATGCTTTTTGGGCTATTACAAGGACCAGAACGACACTCATTAATTCAACAAATATTTGGTGAGAACTATTATGCTGGGAATAATACTAAATAGAACAAATTTGGCCTCTGGAATATACATATGGAGTGTGTGTGTGTGTGTGTGCGCGCGTGCGTGCGTGTGTGTAAAAACAGTAATAAGAAATTGCCTGAGTAATTTTTCATTCTAAGGATGTGTATAGAGTATATTAGCTAAAGATATTTTAGGAGAACTTGGCCTTGTTTTGATCAATTCTAGGTACATCTCATAGGAAGCATAAATAAAAAACATTAACTATGCTATAATTCTGATTTCATAGCAAATAATGAAATTAACAAGTGTTTCTGAGAAATTGGTACAAATTAGAAACTAATTAAAATATAATACAAATTTTAATAACTGAGCAAGAAACTTTGATTCCAAGATCTGGAAAAAAATAAATTTAGAAGGCAGACAGAATGACAACTATGAAAGGTACTTTAAAATATCAAAATTCTTTTGATAAATGGAGAAAGTATTTGAATGTCATCAATAGCTAACACTCAATTCCCTTCTCTGGCTGCACAACATCACCAGACTCAAGCTCCTCCCCATCTTCTTTCTCTGAAAACTCACCCTCTTGTCCAGATTCCCAGTATTTCATCTCCTTATTAAGGCTCATTCTAGGATTTTCATTCTCTAATTCCTCTGGATTGATGCATCACTGCCTCAAGATCATACCTGCAGCTTCCAAATGGAAGACAATGGCCCCCAAAGGATTGAATCTCTCCCCAGCTCAGACTACTAATTCACTGCACCCCAGCCTCTCATTTGGGTCATCCAGAAGGGGAATTTGAGATCGGTATCTACCTTGTGATTCTCCAAGGAAGGGAAAATAAGCCAAAACCATTCTATCTGTGTGCACTTAACATTGCTTTATTTGGTAAAATGCAGCCCATTACCTGAAAGAAACGTCTGTGAAATTTGCAGAGAATTAAAAAACCTCATGCTTATATAAAAGGCTGAGTCATTTTCTAAGAGTTAGGCAAGTAACAAAGAGTTCAACTGCTAGCAAGATCCTTCAGAAATGAAGCCACCTGAATATAATCAGTTTACCCTAATTGATTGCATACAGTTTTATTACATAACTGATGGTTCTAAACCCCAGCCAATTACTTTATCAAACAAAGGTTAAATTCTTGACTGGTTTATTCAAGCTAAATTTAGGCAGGATTCACAATAGAACCCACCTTATCCTGGCAGCTGAAAATGTACTCTTTAACAACTAAAATTATTATAGACTTTCCTATAACCAAAAAAGGAAAAAGAGAGAAGTTTCATTAAGATATAAATCTTCAATAACTAAAACATTAACTCTGGGTTGTATTTTATCTAATGTAATTTCCTTTGCTATATAGTTTGCTAATTTTGAGATCTTTTCAAAAAATTTCTGATGGTGAGTATCACTGATAATGCCTCATTCGAAATTATTAAACTAGAATTAAGCAAAAAACTAGCCTATTTGACCTGACATTGATTCCAAAGAATCTCTTAGGCTGTTTGAGTCATCACTGCCAGTCAATCATTCACAGATGTCACCAATTTCTAATGTTTGGTAGAGTTAAATCTGTTCGAAGATTCTGACATTTATTTCTGAGCATATTCCTCAGAATAGAGCCAAGTCATTTAAAATAATCCTCATTATAAATTATCATGTTTACATTGCATTTTTAGTATTCCATTGATTAAATTCTAGCATGGTAAAGCAAAATCTTTTCCTAAAACTGGGCAGCTAGAGAAATAAATCAATTAACCAGTTTTCATTAAGCACCTGTTATTCATTCAGCCCTATGCAAAGTAAAACCAAATACAAAAGAAGGATTAGAAATAGATACAGGTGAGACACAGAATTCATGATTTCAATGTCCAGGCTAGTGTTAAATATTGCATTGGAAAAATTTTTAGGAACTAATTGTTTCTCCAACTTTATATAAGTTTATATTAGTATTTTATAGTGCAGAAGTAAGCAAAATTTCTGTAAGAGACCAAAGAGTAAGAATTTTAGGCTTTGTGGCCAAGAGACAATATCAAGGATATTATGTACACACTTATTAAAAGAGAAAAATTATTTCCACATTTTTATTGATAAAATTCAAAAATTATATCAGATTAAGCATATCTCAAACAATAACATTTGTGTAATTAATTACTATCTTTTGTTTTATAAGACCTCAATACAGAATAGAGAAGTCATTATATAAAAAAACTACTTGCACATGCATGTTTATAGCAGCACAATTCACAATTGCAAAAATATGGAACCAGCCCAAAAGCCCATCAATCGAGTGGATAAAAAATTGTGGTATATATATATACACACACACACACACACACACACATATATATGTCATGGAATACTCCTCAGCCATAAAAAGGAATAAATTAATGGCATTTGCAGTAACCTGGATGGAATTGGAGACTATTATTTTAAGTGAAGTAACTCAGGAATGGAAAGCCAAACATTGTGTGATCTCACTCGTAAGTGGCAGCTAAGATATGAGGATGCAAAGGCATAAGAATGAAACAATGTACTTTGGGGACTCAGGGGAAAAGGTAGGAGGCAGGTGAGAGATAAAAGACTACAAATTGGGTTCAGTGTATACTGCTCGGGTTATGGGTGCACCAAAATCTCACAAATCACCTCTAAAGGACTTACTCATGTAACCAAATACCAACTGTTCTTCCAAAACCTATAGAAATAAAAAATTAATAAATGCACTGTTAAAAGAGAAAGAAAAAGGATAGATAATTCAATGTACCAAATTCAAATAATTCAAAAGTACCAAATTTTTTCTGGGATTCAGAATTATCAGAAATCAATTTTTTAAACTTGTGGTTACCTTCAATTAAGTAGGTGTCAAATTTTCCTATAGATTGTTCTAGATAACAAGGAAACAAAGATAAATGGCCCCCTGCCCTCAAAGTGCTAAAATTTAAGAGGAAAAGACAAATAGACAAAGCAAAATGATGGCATGTAATATGTACTGCAACAAATGTCTGTACACAGAGTGCTCCATAAACATTTATAGAAAGTGCTACATAAACAAAGATAAAGGACTTATGAAAATATTATTGAAGGTTTACCTAAAAATGTACATTTCTCCCCTTGTGGTCTTAGTAATAAAAACGCTGGGCCCTCAGAGTGTCTAATTGATTGAGGATCCTTTTGTTGCTTCTGAATGATGGTTCTGGTCTGTTTTCATTATATATTAATAGCTTCATAGCAGTGGGTGTTCCAGTAATTTGCTTGAATCAGAAGGGACTGTGAGGATGCAGTCAGGAAGTGCTTTATTTCTATGTTTTTACTAAGTCTATCACAATGCATTTTCTTTTCTCCTGGCAATTATGATTCTGGTTATTTGAGGGCTCTAGTTAATGGAGAACTTCCCCCAGCAGTCTCAAGCACTAAAATGAGGACTCACAAAAAACAAACGAAATCCAGATTATTCAATGTAATTCCAAGCCAGAAGGAGGGGAATAACTATATTTTATTATCATTGTTTAAACCTGTATGCCATACAGTAGGCAATGAACTACCAAAGCCACATACTTATTATCTAAATTCAGAAGGAAACCAAAGTCTCGAGTCTCCTCTCTCCCAAAAAGGTCTGTTGTGAACTCTGACCTAAAATGTAGAAACATGCCTTACTGATGACATATTAAAGAATCTTGCAACCTTTTCTCTTCAAATATCAACGAGATGATGACTTCAGCATCTCCCTGTTCTGCACCAAAAGGATGCAGATGGTCCACCTTTTGTGTTTTAATTCCTGGAAAGCTCATCTGGAAATAAACATAAATACAAGTCAAGATGCTCTACTGTTTTGGAGGGAATGCAGACCATTCACATTTCTGCTCCAGTGATCCTCATTTGAAGGGTACCTAGCTTATTTCCAAAAGTTTGTTTCTACCTCAGAGTCACATCAGCCATGTTAATACTGACAGGAGGCAGTAATGAGATGAGAAAAGTTACATCTTCTACCTTTCTTTATCCTCCCTCTGACAATTCCAGTCAATCAACACCTATAGAAAGGGAGTTTACTCCATAATCTCTTCTGGCATGCAATCTATTTTCTAGATAGGTAAATAAAGCATAGACACACATCAAACTGAACCAGAATAACATATTGCCCAGAGGTACAGAGGCCTCAAGCAACAAGCAGTGTTTATCATATTGCAAAGGAGAGTGGTGCCTGAAAAGGAGACCAGAGTCTTGTGATGGAGGTTAGATTACAAAGCACATCAAATGTTATCCCAATGAACTGAGATGTTCTTCCATAAGATAAAGGGAAGCCAGCATGAGTTTTATGCAGACACTTACATAATCAGATTAACATTTTAGAAAAGAGCACTTCTTTCTGTAGACTGTGGAATTATAGACATTTAGACTAGTAAAAGAAGAACAGTATTTACTGCTATAGCTCAGGTAAAAGCTCACACCAAAGCAGTAGCAAGAAAATTAAGAAGAAAGGATGGGGGCCGGGCGCGGTGGCTCATGCCTGTAATCCCAGCACTTTGGGAGGCCAGAGCAGGCAGATCACGAGGTCAGGAGATCGAGACCATCCTGGCTAACATGGTGAAACCCCGTCTCTACTAAAAATATAAAAAATTAGCCAAGCGTGGTGGCAGGTGCCTGTAGTCCCAGCTACTCAGGAGACTGAGGCAGGAGAATGGCATGAACCTGGGAGGCAGAGTTTGCAGTGAGCCAAGATCACGCCACTGCACTCCAGCCTGGGTGAGAGAGGGAGACTCCATCTCAAAAAAAAAAAAAAAAAAAAAAAAAAGAAAAGATGGATTTAGCTGCTATTAAGAAGAAATCTGCAAATTTTTGTGACTCTGTGAAAGATGGAACTGAGGGAGGTGCACTCAAGGGTGACTAGTAATTTGGGAGACTGGGTGGAGAGTGGACTGTTGAAAATAAGGCATGCCTAAAACAGGCAGAACAGAGATGTTGGCTAGGTATAGTAGTTGGATATTCAGATCTGAGGGTAGTGGATGAAGAGTAAGACTAGGTTAGAGATAGGGATTTGGGATCTTCATCACTGACCTGATAGTTGAAGGCCTGGGCTTTGGTAAGATCAGGAGGAGAAAAATTAAGAGGAAAAGGAGAAGACAATTAAAGACAAACTTTAGAGAATACTAACACTGGAGGTATAGGTAGAAGAGGATTCAGAGGGAGAATATGAAGAGGAGGCAATGTCTGGGGTAGTGTTGGCTCCCAAATTCCTATTTTGAAAAGACTGAGATCAGCAATGAGGTCAGAAGAGGGCTTGAGGATTTGTTTGCAGAGTACAGTATTTAATCAAATAATTAAGAAAACTCAGTTGTCCATATCAAAGAATGAGGGCTGTTGTGGACATTATGTTCCCAGCCCAGCTCCAACTTTCAGTTACCATAGTACTGAAAAGTAGAAAAATCGGGAGAGTGCATTGCCTTGAAAAATCAAAGGAGGATGAGATTTTAAGAACCAGAGAGTGGACTTGGTGTCCCCAGAGATCATAAAGTAAGGACAAAATACCAGTCAATCTAGCAATGACTAATGTTTGCCAGTGCAATTTCAGTGAAGTGATGAGGGGAAAAGCCCATGGCAGTGAGGAGAGGGTGAGTAAGAGGTAAGGAAGGGTCAATGTGGACAGACCTCTTGAAGAAATTTGACTATGAAGCCATGAAGAAGAATATGACAGTAGCTCCAGGGGGATTCTGGGTCAAAGAGCCTCAAAAATAGTTTGACTGCACAAGTAGAGACCCTGTATTAGAGCTACTCCTCAGAACTCCATGATACACCTGCAATGCCAGCAGCACAGATTGATGACTGTTCTTCTCTGGAAAATGTCTCTCCCATAGGGCCCCATTTCCATCTAAAAGTCCACTAAGAAAGATTCATTTAGTTGGACCTTAAAGGCTTTTTACTGGCAGCAATTTTCTATTAAAGTGCAAATATCCAGTAACAACTGGAAATGAGGCAAGGATAGATACTTGAAATAGAAAGGGGAAGTGATAAGGCAAAAGTCAAAAAATAAAAATTAAAAAAAATCTTTGCCTGCTTCATGGTCATGAGCAGAGAAGGGCAACTGTGATTAATCATAGGTGCTGGTTAGCTGAAGTTATTCTTTATATCTTATATACAGACAGACATCATACACAGAGTATCAATTTTTAAGAATAAAAATTAAATTTAATAAACAATACTAATTTGCATCAAAATTAAGTCTATTAGGTGATACAGATAGCATTTACAGATATTAAATGCCCCAGGGTAAAACTTATCGAGATCATTTGTAATTTTCCCTAAATGTATAATCACAGAAGTAAAGGAAGGACTTGGGAAAATCAAAGCCTGATAATGATTACTAGGTGACTTTCCTCTCTCCAAATTTTTCTCACAATTGAAGCAGCTCATTGATACCATTGCCTGTTGTGTCTGTTGTTGTCTCCATCCCAATTTCTCTTTCTTCTGATCATAGGTCCACAGGAACAGTGTTGGTGACTTATATATTGAAGGCAGTCATTCACAATTTATTTATCTGCAATCTACACATGGCCCTTTATGCATGTAAGAAACTGAAAATAAGTCTTCCAACCTGTCTAAGAGATACTGCAGCCCCAAGTAGGCCCCTCCTTTCTGCTTCCAATTGAACATCCTTTCCCCACCCTGTCAAGGACAACTTTATATATATCATCTCTAATTCTCCCATGGTAAAAATTTAAAAAAAAAATGGGTAACATGACTAATGAAAGAGGGAGGTGAAAGAGGAAAAGGAGGAGCAGCAGAAGGAGAAGGAGCAAGTGGAAGAGGGATCAGTAAATGCCAAAACCATTTTCTATCCATTCAATCACTGATACTCCACTTCCATCCCTAAACTCTGTCCCATTTCATCATCTGTCCATTAATGCCTTTTCCCTACAGTCCCATCCCAAGCCAAACTCTTGTAATGAAATGCCTAGAAAAGTGTGAATCTGATTCTCCTCTGAAATATTTTGAATTTTCTTCAATTCTGTGGAATGCCGAGGAAGTACCATTAGCTTTTATACTTCATGTTGCCTTTCTCTGAAGTTGAGCTCAGACCCTGGCTCTGAGGATCTGACATGTGGCAGTGTTGCTATAAGTTGAACTCTCAAAATCATTGCAAAGGATTTGAGGATTCATATGCTAGCCAAGCATTGTGTAAACTGGAAAAATACTAATTTCTTGCATAGATTTCTATCCTTTTTCTTTCAAATTTGATTCTCTGTGTGGTGATTACTAAAACACGTTCACTTAAAAGAATTGCTGAATATATAAGAATTGCTTTATATCAATCTGTATATTTATAATAATCAGTCAATAAATAAGAAATCATTGCTATTATAACAGCCTGATAAGTTTGTTGACGTTAAGTTTGCTGGGGAGTGATTTCAAAATTAAAAATTTGACAGTGGCCCAAGGAAGAATGTTGAACTAAAAATGGTATCTGAAAATAAATCCATCAGCATCTTCACTCATCCTTTCTGCTTTCTTTTGCCTCATCTGATGCTTCTATTCCTGTAAAAGGCCCTCTAGCCTACAGGGTGAATTTTTGCAACTGAGAACAAGGCACCTCCAGTATGATGTATACCATACCAGGTAAACAGAGTACAGGCTGGCCTCATTGGCAAACTCGATTTCTTCCACCTGTGCTCTGAAACCCACATCCTCCCAATTTCTCAAGTAATCTTGCTCCTGTACTTTTACTCTAAGTCTGTTGACTTATCCCATGAGCATTAAAACATGTCTAAGACTTCCTGGATCTTAACAGATCCCTTCCCCAACTCCAGCTACCACCCTGTCCTTCCTTTTCTCCAACCTTTCATACTTGCTAGACTTCTTGATAAAATGTTTTACTCTCACCATCCCTACATACTCCCACTTACTTCCAACCCATTCCTATCTGACTTCCAGCCATGCCACTTCTCTGAAACTGCTTAGATCAAGATTATCAATAAAGTCTCTATTATCATATCCAATAATTTCTTCTCAGGACTCATTTTGTTTTCCCTAGTTGCAGGATTTGATACTGTATCATCCCACCCACCTTGGAATGCTTTTATTCTGTGAATTTTGTGACTTTGAAATTACCCTGTATTCCTCCTATATGTCTGTCTACTCCTTCTCAGTATGTTTTGTGAGATCGTCCTTGTCTAGTCATTCCTTCAACACTGGGGGCTCTTATTCTGCACACATAATTTTATTCTGTCCCTGAGCCTTGGTTCCATCTATAGGGTGATCCTCAAATCTTTCACCTGTCATGTAAACTACAGAACTGCCTATTTAATTCCTTACAAGGCATCACCACTTGGATGACTAGCATACACCTCATATTCAATACGTCTAAAACCAAATTATTCAAATCTGCTTCTCCTGCAGGATTCTCCCAATACATGGCACCACCAGCCACTCAGTTGTTTAAGGAGCAACCTAAAACTCATCCCTGCTTACTCCTTTCTTTTCCTCATCTCCTACCTCAAGAAGTCCAGCTAATTTCACTTCACAAATCTCACTGGAATCCATGTATTTCTCATGTCATCATCCTCGTCAATGCTGCCTCATTATCTCCTATGTCATTATACTGTACCGAACTTGCTGCTTTCTCTCTTGCCCCTATTCAATCTATTCTCTGCAACACAATCAGGATACTCTTTTAAATATGCAGGTCTGATCATGATATTTCCTCATTTAAAATCCTTTATGAATGTGTCACTGCCCTTAGAATCAAGTCCTAACTCCTTAACATGGGCTATTATATATTCTGGGAACTGAGATTTCATGTTCCAATATCATCTTGGTCCATTCTCCAGGCAGGTTGGATTTCTTTTCATTTGTTAAAGATACAACACAGTCTCTAAGCTATGGGCTTTTGCACAGATTCTCCCTCCATCTCATGTACTTTTTCCTACAACTTTTTCTATACAATGATAACTTGTCTTTCAAATCTCAACTTCCATATAATTTGCTCCAAGAAGCTTTCCCTTATCTCCTAAATCAAATATTGACAAACTATGGCCCATAGGGTCAATTTGCCCATTGCCTGTTGTGAAACAGCCCTCAGGATAAGAATGGTTTTAAACTTTTAAAAGGATATTAAAAGACAAAGAAGAAAAAGAAAAAGAACACGAGGAGAAAGGGAAGAAAGAGCAGGAGAAGCAGAAAAGAAGACCATATATGACCCTTCTAGCCTAAAACAGTAGCCTTTAAAAACTAAAATATTTACTATCTGATCCTTTACAGAAAACTTTGCTAACTCCTGCCTTAGATCATCAGCATAGGCCCCCCTACTACGTGCTCCCTTGATGCCCTGAATTTTCCTGGTTATCACATTTGTGCTTTATATTACAATCAGTTTTTTTAATGTCTCATTTTAACACTAGACTATGAGCTCTTCAAAGTCAGGCACCATGTTCACCTTTATCACACTACGTTCCAAGTATGTTGTACCTGGTAGAGTCTCAGTAAACATTTGTTGAATGAACCAAAATGAAAATGAAAACAAATGACAGCTTCCACATTGCTGGTGTCCACAAATAGGCCATAGAAACACTTCCAGGGGTATATGACTAGGACAACCACACATCCCCATGTTTTTCAGGGCAGTGATGATTTATTCTTATTGTCCCAGCAAAATTATTAACTGTTTCCCTTTCCCTGTCAAGAGTATCTCACTTTGGAGGAAGTTAAGATACTTGGAAAAAGTTTTTAAGTCAAATTGCCTGGGAAGATTTTCTAGAGACTATTGTTGCAGAAACGATAGTGACCTTCATATCAAACAGCAGCACTCTTTCTATGGGAAAAAGAATCATTGTAACACACAATGTTCAGAATCCAGAAAAATATTAGTAAAATGTGTTTATGGAACATTATGATTGAAATAGACTTTTCTTCAATGATCTAAAGGTTTTCCTGTGATTTTTAACATAGTCATTGTGTGAAATATGTTGCAAATGACCAACTTTTAGAAATCAGTCCATCTTGAGTTTGGAACAGTCAGTGTAATTACATTTAATGGATAAATATATAGTAAGTTTTTTTTGTGTGTACCTGACATCTATGCTTTAGTCATTCTTTTTTCTTTTGACATGACTGGCAAAACAGATGTTCTAGCTAATCAATGTGCAGGATTGATTTTAAAAGAATTGGCTGGGCATAGTGGCTCATGCCTGTAATCCTAGCACTTCAGAAGGCTGAGGAGGGCAGATCACCTGAAGTCAGGAGATCGAGACCCTACTGACCAGCATGGTGAAACCCCATCTCTACTAAAAATACAAAAAAATTAGCCGGGCATGGTGGCGGGTGCCTGTAATCCCAGCTACTCAGGAGGCTGAGGCAGGAGAATTGCTTGACCCCAGGAGGCGGAGGTTGCCAGGAGCCAAGATTGGCACTACTGCACTCCAGCCTGAGTGACACTGAGACTCCATCTCAAAAAAAAAAAAATTATTTTCAGATATAGAATTGAATTAAAGTTAAGTTTGGGAATCTTCTGGTTCGACATTACTATTTTATGGATATAAATATGGATGACAAGAGAGGCGAATATTCCTGCAGTGGATAAGGCTCCTTTGAAATCATTAATAGACCCGGTTGAACATTTTTCCATAAATGTAAATAAAATGAAACATAATAAAATATCATATTTATATTGCATTCCTTTTTTAATAACTTTGAAATCACTTTGGAATCTTCATGTCTCAGATTCACCTAACAAAAATCTATATTGTACTTATTTATACATGAATCTTACCTATCCAATGGAAGATACGAGTTCTACATGTTTTCACTTCCTTTTCACTTCTCTAAATAGTCTTTTGCCACCACTTTTCTGAGACCCAGGCCAAACTCATTAAATATATATATTACTAATAATAATTATTTGAATATATGTTGAATATACACTCAATACTCAACACTCAATATAAAATTTTAGTACTTATTGAATATATGCAACATATTAGGCAGTAATCTTATGTAATGTTTTTACTCATCACAAAAACCAGATGAGGTAAGAGCCATCTATTTACAAAAATGACAAGACTGAGACTAGGTGCAAATAACTTACCTAGAGATACACAGCTAGTATGTGCTACAGATGGGACCTCAATTCAGATCTTTCTGAGTTGACTAGGAACAACCACACTATCATAACCATTTCCTTAGGAGGCTGTATTAGACACCTCTTTTGTGCTACTTCAAATCTTCTTGGTCTCATCTTTTACTTTAGCCACTGATGAGGCTCCCAGTTCCATGCAGGAGGAAGCTAAGAGTGCCCTGCCTTCTGCCTCAGGCCTCTTTGATGCTACTGCATGAGATGAACCGCTTAGCATTCATACATGTGCAACCAAGCAGTTTTGGTGTTGGGGATACTTTAACCAATCAGAGACATGAACCTGTCCCTTCCACTTTTTCCCATGGGCAGTGTTGGGATATATTTCATAAGGATCCTGAGAAAGCCTCACAAAATCAGCATTTCCTGTAGGCATCCTGAGTTGCCTTCCCTCCTTCTTTGTTTCACTAATGCAGTCCTCCACTCCCGTTCCCTGGAACCATCTCCCAAATACATAACCTATATGCAAGCCTTTGTCCCAGGCTCTGTTTTCAGTGGCATTCAGCATAATAAGAGGCCATTTCCCTCACCAGCTGAAATCATCTTGTCTCTATCCCTGAGCTTTACGGAACTAATATGCAACAGCTAACATATTTTATCTGAAGAGGAAATCCCCTGTCTCCGATGGACCTGACTTCTTCATTTCCTGTGAATAGCAGAGCTATCTGCATCTGTAGGGTCTCAGGACCATGTTGAGAATATTTGTCTACCTCTGCTGGAAGCCCTTCTGATTAGTCAGGCTCCTTGGGTTGGAAACATAAGGATTTATAATGAAAAAGAGTCACACAGTAAAAACAGAAAGAATGAAAAGAAAACAAACCAATAAAGAACCTATCCTATCATAACATTTGAGGTTCTGGTATTTGCTGGCTTTGGAGGGAGTTCAAAATAAATGAAAGAAATGTGTATTTTATTAAATGCTAATATTTAGAAGATGTGGGGGAAAAAAAGAAAGATAAATGCTTCCAATCATATTTGCAAATATGAGGCATCTCCTACCCCTTTCAAAATGGTTAGGTATTTTCCTTGCATTTGAGCAACCTACATGGTTTTGGAAGTAATGCCTGGACCTAGCCAAAAAAATTGTACTAGGAGTAGCGTGTGAATCTAACCAACAGAGATTGCACCACATTATGCTCTCAGCCTAGGTCACAATAAAATGATAGGCTTTCTCTAGTCAAGTTGTAGCTGCCACCTGACTTCCTCTACAGAAAGAGCCTGTTGCTTCTGACTCCACATAGACGAGTCTGTAATAAACTCCATCCTTTCCTTGCAACATCTGCTGTCGTTAACATGATCTCTGTTTGTCTTGAAGTATAAATAGGCCCCAAATTTCAAAAGTTCAGAACACACTGAACCGTAACAGCATAGCTTCTTCCTTTTCTTCTTAGTAAGAGCCTTATCCCTCTCTTGGGTTTTGGAATTCATTTTAAAAACAACAATGAAATAAAGTGGAGAGGAAGAAGATTTGGAGGGTCAGAAGTACTCAAGTGGATCAGAAATGAAGACTTCCCTTTGTTTTTGTTTTCAGTATTTTTGTAATAATACAGGTTGACCATGAATGTAAAGCATTTCTTGTATTCCCTTTTATCCACACTAAAGTGAGGAGTTTATCATCAAGATAAGTCAAAAGAAGAAACTAATTTTAATATTAATTATTTTTTATTCAGTACTCAAAGTGGTTTAAAATGTTCAGATACACCAATTTTTTATTTGCTTGAACAAAACATTTGTAATTAATGCACTTTTCAAAAAGAGAAACAGGTGATTCTTATATTTCCTCTGATGTAGGGTATTGATAAAGGGCAAAGCACTGAGGCCTGACAGCCCCGTATTCTCAGCTAGCCCTGCGATCAAGCAAATTGACTTCACATATCTGAAACTCAACTTACTCCTCGAAAACATGGATGAAATCAGTAATATTTTCATAGTACTGTTAAAGTAGTAGATGCAATAATGCATGTGAAATGTCTGATATGTGTATTTAATAAATAATAGATGATAATGATTTTCCAAAGGCATAATTGGATCTTCCAATGTGACTGACAAAACTTTATGATCCAGTTATCTAAACTAAATCAGATGAAGACTGAAATCAGTTTCATATGTATCTCCAGCTGAGGGGTTAAAACAGATAAAATGATTGGAAATGTTTCTAGCAGGTTATAACTACTTGATAAATGTTAGCTATTCATCACTATCATTATTAATATATCATTAACAATGTATAATTATTCATATTATTGTAACCAGTTTACTGAATGACCTGGGCTCAGCAGGTGCAAGAGAGGAAATTTAGTCTTTCTAACCAATTCATATTTAACTCATACTGTAAGATGATTTTTCTCAGATCCTGGATAAAACTCTAAGCAGATGACATAACTTTTTTGAATACTTTCAAGTATGAAAAATTCCAGTGCAATCTAATGCAATCTCAAATCCTTTTCAAAATTTCTTCCTTCCCTCAGCCCAAGCCTGCCTCAGGCTGGAAAATCTGTGATGGGGAAAAAAGTTTGGTTGGCTTTGGATCATTTTCCTTGACTCCTCCTCCTACACTCACTATGAAGTCTCTGGTTCTCCAGGGTTGAGCATAGGGCCTGGAGTTGAGAGAGGGAAGGGCAATATGAGACAGAAAAGATCTGCCATGAGTAAGAACATTGATAATATAGCTTTGATTTTTGCAGATTTATATCTAGCTTTGATTTTTCATGAGTTTTGCGGATATCTGAAACTGACTCCTTTTGGGGTCAGGCCCTTCTGCAGGTTCTGCAGAGATTTACATTCAAGATATGCAGTTGCTTGTCTGGCATGGACAATTCCTGTCCCTTCTGGCTGTTTAAGATTTCTCTGGTAGACTCTAGTCTCCAAGTTCAACCCTGCACTTGAGGTCACCTCATGTCTCTTGTATGAGTCTCTGTTAAAATGAGCCATGATACACTCCCCTAACAGACACATATCTGGTCTACAGTTGGCCAGGTATCTTTGCTTAGAAAGCTGAGCAAAGCGGAACCCTCTTTAGCACAAGCTGCTTCAACTAGTCTCTCACCTGTAAACTCTTCTTCTTCAGGAATTGTACCAGACAACAATTCCTGTCTATCTGTAAACTCCTTAGTGGTGCTTTTAAAAAAACTCACTGGTGTGAGATATGAGGGCAAGCACTACACTCTGCTTCATCAGAAAAGAGATGAAGAATTCATAACACATTGAAAAAAAAAATTGGCCAGACACAGTGGCTCATGTCTGTAATCCCAGCACTTTGGGAGGCCAGCGTGGGCAAATCACAGGAGTTCGAGACCAGCCTGGCTGATATAGTGAAACGCCATCTCTATGAAAAACACAAAAATTAGCCAGGTGTGGTGGCATGCGCCTGTAGTCCCACCTACTCGGGAGGCTGAGGCAAGAGAATTGCTTGAACCTGGGAGGTGGAGGTTGCAGTAAGCTGAGATCATGCCATTGCACTCCAGCCGGGGTGACAAGAGTGAGACTCCGTCTCAAAAAAAAAAAAAAAAAAAAAAAAAAGTCTACAGATGATTCTAGTAACAGTCCTCTTTCACTTTCCAATGAACACTCACCTTTCTTATATACCCTGGAAGTGCATGATGGACCAGATGAACAGAAGCCACACTAAGTTTTAACCACTTCCTTTGCAAGATCATTGTAAGTGGTCTAAGTTTACACCATCCAATACAGTAGCCACTTGCCATATATGGCTATGCAAATTTAAGTTAAAATAAAAATAAAATAAATGATTCAGTTCCTCTATCTCATTAGTCCTATTTCACATGCTCAATACCTACCTGTGGCTAGCAGGCTACCATAAGGGATAGAACCAATATAGAACATTCCATCACTGTAAAAAGATGTATAGGCAGAGTCAGAACTCTGGAACCTCACTTCAGAAGGTGAATGTTTTGGCATCTATTTTTTTGTTCTCAGATCTTCTCAGATCTTGGGCCCTCTGTTGAAGTTACAATACAAGAGGAAAATCACATTTACCAATCCGTTACCTAGTCAGTAAGTAAAGTTCTAGCATCTGAGTTCTGGCTAGGAATATGTCTGAACACATGAATACAAGACCATTTTCACCATGCTAAAATATGGAAATAATTAATTAGAATTATTAAGATTGAGCCTCAAGTCTAAAATAAAGTCCACTCCGGCAGAGTAAGCATCTCCATCCTTCCTAACCCCATGATGGAACACAGAAGAGCCTCTACCAAAGTCAGTCTCCTTTATACTTACGGTCTTTCCTAGTTTAGGAATTGTCTCTCTTTTTTTCTTCTAAAAGCAACTCCCAAAAGTAGGCAGAACAGTTATTATTATGCCCATTTTTCCAATGAGGAGATGGGCTCAGGGAGCATAAATCAACTTGCCCAAGTTTACAGAGCCAGTAACTGGGAGAGTCAGGTATTCCCAACTTTCCTACTTCATTATGCTTCTTCCTGAAAAGCAGGAAAAACATCAAAATACAAATTCCCTCTAACATGCAGAGAAAACGGGAATTCAAAATTGAACCACTGTCAAAGGCCACCACAATTTTGATTTATCACTCATGTATATTCTTCCAGATACCTAGTATGCCTAGAATTAAAATTAAAGGCTATTTTATTAGCAAAATATTGAGAACAACCTGGTCTGATGAAGACCATGAAACACACACTAGAGTCTTTCCATGTCCCTTAACAAATTTGGAAGCTGGGTTTTGGTCTTTTTGAGCACATTTCTGCTTTGCCTTTTTGCATCTTCATGTCATTTACTCAACAACAGTAACAGAGTCAATGCCAACCACTTGGGAGGACCTGGGAAGAAATGTTGCACCTACTAGAAAGAGACATTTAACCACAGATTAGGGTGATGAATGTCACTGACACTGATAGGCAGCTACACAGAGCAACTGTTTGTTCGTGTTTTTGCAACCAGGCTTAATAAAGAAGAAAAAGAAGAAGAAATGCATAGGAATGAGAAACAGCAAATTCAAGACACAGCAAATTCAAGACAGTTATATCTGAAAAAGGACAGGGAAGGAAATTCAACTGGAGTCTAGAAGTCCAAAAGGGACTTTAACTGTCTTCACAAGTTTGGCAAGTTTTACTTCTAGAGATGGATACTGACTATGTGGGTGTTCATTATACTATTAAAAGGTGGAATTCCTCAAACTCAGTTTTAAAAAATTTAAAAAGTTACTAAAGGCACATTTGCTAAAAACGGATTATTTCTATAGTTCTTTTGGTCTCATTTGTTGAAAAAAAAAATTGTACTTGTAGTGTTTGCAGTATTTTTGTATAATAAGGCCAACCGAAGACCAAAAACTGGAATGTTCTGTGAATAAGGCTTGCTTTGCCTAGATGTGCTAATAAAAGAGAGATGTGAAATTAAAGTAATATTCATTTGGCTTAACCCCAGCCTTCATATAAGTCATTAGCACACTCTTGATCTAGGTAGAGGAGCTAAGGGAGATAAATCAATTATCTGACAATATTACAAAAGCCTCATCAACTTTAACAAGCTTTCAAAATTGTGTGATTGTGGGTAAATACACAAATGTAATACAATGGCTTAGGTTCATTAATAGGCAGAGGCACCAAGAAGGGGTGTCCATTCTTACTTCAGGGTCACAAAAGACTTCATAGAGTCCCTCCGTTAGTTGGCCTTAAGTGCTGATTAGAGTCCTGTGTGTTGTGTAGCCACTGCTTTGCTGCCCCACGTCTTTACTCCCCCTTCTTCTGGTTATGGATCCTGACCTCTGTCCACAAGAGTAGACCTATAACTGAGTTCCAGCCAGTCATATTCCCTTATTCCACTGAACTCAGGGGTTGGTCCTGAAGTGGGTGTAACAGTCAAAGAGAAATTATCAGTATTTCCCTGGGCCTGATATATAGACATCAGGAGAAAAAAATTCTTTGTCACCTGAGATGACTAAACTGGGGTTACTGAGACAGTACCATCACCCCCCTCTAACCACATGTAGGAAAAGCCCTTTGGCAGCAGAAGGAAATAAGGCCAAGAGTCACAAGAAGCAGAGACAAGCAGAAAAGAGAAAGAGAGAGGGCCAATAGCATTGAATCCTTGACACTAATCCTGGTAGTCCAAGGCCACGGTTCTTCTAGCTCCTTCTTCAACTGTGTTAGGGATTGCAGTATCCTTCTCAGAGGTACAAGCCAAATACTTATGTGTTGCTTAAGGCTCTTAGAGTTGTGACTCTCTTCCTTGTCCTGATTAATACAGTCACTAACTACATTACAACATTTCAGTTAATGAAGGACTCAAATGGCTCACGCCTGTAATCCCAACATTTTGATAGGCCGAGGCAGGTGGGTCACTTGAAGTCAGGAGTTCAAGAACAGCCTGGCCAACATGGCAAAACCCCATCTTTACTAAAAATACAAAAATTAGCTGGACATGGTGCTGTGTGCCTGTAATCCCAGCTATTCGGGAGGCTGAGGGAAAAGAATTTCTTGAACCCAGGAGGCAAAATTTGCAGTGAGCTGAGATCGCACCACTGCATTCCAGCCAGGGGCAGACAATAGCAAAACTCTGTCTCAAGAAAAAAAAAAAAAAATGGACTGCATATATGATGATGGTCCCAACAGATTAAAATACTGTCATTTTATAATACTACATTTACTGTGTTCTATGTTTAGATAAACAAATATCATTGTGTTATAGTTGCCTGCAGTATTCAGTACAGTAATATGCTGTGCTGTAGATTTGTAACCCAGGAGCAATAACTATACCATATAGCCCAGGTTTGGAGCAGACTGCACCATCTAGGTTTGCCTAAGTAAACTCTATGACGTTCATACAATGACTAAATAATCTAATGACACACTGCTTAGAACGTATCACCATTGTGAAGCAACATATGACTATATTTTGAGTAAGCAATCCCTCAACAGGCAGGGCAAGGAAGGAGACTGGGAAGAGAGTGGAAGGGACACAGGCATGAAGGCATGAAACAGTGTTAGAGAAGAAGGTAGCCTGAGTTCAAAAAGACGGGTCTCTTAAAAAATAAAGCCAGCGACGTAGACAAAGGCCAAGCCAAGAAGACCTTGTTCTGCCTTGACCCTCATCACAAGTATCTGCCACGTGCGCCTCATTTCCAAAAGGCCTTTCTCTCAACAAAGTATTCCAGTACAGACACCCCTGGCTAAGGAAGCCTTGCTAAATGGTTTTATTCTAATGGTTAACAACTTTTGCTTCATCTCAGATCACTGACATTTTCATAATGGTCTGCTCAAGACAAAACAGTTTTTTAATATACCCAATGGATCAATCTTTTCTGTTGGAGCTTAAGGCCTGGGGGCAGGTGAGCTGATTAGACATTGCAGGTGAAAAAGCACTTCCCTAATCCCTTCAAATCATGCCATGTGGACCATGGTTTACTAGCCCTACAAGCCAGTCTTACTTTCTCTCTCTGACTGCTCTTTCACCATGTGCAATTTGCCACATTACCCCAATGAGGGGTGGTGTTCTCCTGTGTCCTAGACACCATAAGCACACTTATTCTATCATGATTATTTCTCTTGGGAATAGAAAATGGGGAAAATGTGTCTTATGTTCCAACTAAATCACAAAATACTGTCACAGCCTATAAATCTGAGTTAAGTCACTGTTGCTCAGGAGGTAAAATTTCTAAAGGGTACATAGAAATATTTAGAACTCCTTTTCATTGTATCTACTTCAAGTGTAAGCAATCAGGATATTACTGATAAGATGTGAAGTTGAGCACAGAGAGATTATACCGCTATACTATGTCACGTTCATTAAATAACGTGTACTATTTGTTATCTGATCTATAGATAAATAGAGATGGTCTCAATGAAAGTGATTTATGCTATTTCCAGTTTCTTTCACATAAAATGGGAACAACTATAAATGGAGATATAATCAAAGAAAAAAAGCATGGAAATGACATTTAACTTTGATAATGCAATTTGATGTGATCAGATGTGCAAGTATACTGCATCAAGACAAAGGGAAATACAAGAGCAATAATCATGCATTCGGAGTTTATTTCACATTTATGTTGTAAGAAATTATCATTTAAGTACCTATAATATGGCACAGGAGTTATACATTTTTGTACTTAAACTGTTTTGATATTTCATGGCTTTATTTAATTCAGTATATAGTCCACACAGACTTGGAAACAACATCATAGCTGGCTAGGATGTCCAGGTGCTAATATATTAACATGACAGCTTCATGAAAATATGCAAAAAACTGCCAATTTTAAGTGCATATGTAATATAAATATATTTAGTTTGAATATCAACTATTAAAGCTTCCAAAATGAGTAGTGTAGTATAATAAAGAGTGTGCCAAATTAAGAGTTAGATCATGCTTTAGACAATTTTTTTTTTTCTTGAGACAGGGTCTCACTCTGTTGCCCAGGCTAGGGTACAGTGACACAATCATGGCTCACTGCAGCCTTGACCTCCTGGGCTCCAGCAATCCTCTCACCTCAGGTAGGCAATCTATCTTATGGTCAAAAAAGTAATCACTTAGTACAAGGTTTCTCACCCTTGACTATTGACATTTTGTACTGGATAATTATCGGTTGAAAGGTGCTATACTGTGCATTGTAGGATGTTTTACAGCCTCCCTGAACTCTATCCATTACATGCTAGTAGCACGTCTCCAGCTGGGACAAACAAAAATGTCATCAAATATTGCCAAATTTCCCCTGGCAGCAAAATTAATCATTGACACCCTCTCCCCTCATTGAAAAACACTGACTTGGAGAGGTTTTATGAGACCCAAAATGTGTTACTGTTTTTATAAGTTGTAAATTATCTTACAAATATGTCATCTCTTTATACAAAACTAATTTTCCAATCTATAATTGGACAAATCACATTATATATTGTACAATAAATGGCATTGCTTTTTAATAGCAAAAACTTTATTATGCTCTTGGCAAAATTTATAAACAAAGCAAGGTCTGGCAGCTCTTCAAAAACAGGATCATTCTTTATTCACATTTTTTTAGCCCTAGCACCTAATACACTTCCTGACATACATGGCATGTCTCCACAAATCTTTTGCAAATGAAAAAGAAAGTCTTAAAAGAGATTTTACTATGCATATTTTTAAGAATGCTTTAACTTTAATAGGTACCAATGAATTACACATAGTTGGCATGCTAACCGTTAAAAAAGCTTTCAGATGTGTGTGCACGGAGGCAAGGCAAGGGAGGCACATGGCAAAATGGCAAAAATATCCTTAATCAATTCTATTATCCATTATACTTTTCTATCTTGTGTGAAATATTTTTGAAATTTCAGAAAATTAACCAAATCTCCACTGCCACCAGAGTAATCAACATCACCACCATGGATCACTGAGATAGAATTGCTAATTCATCTCTCTCTCTTACCCACTCTTGCAAACCTCTCAGAGTTTTAAAAATGAGAAGTAAATTACATCAGTCTCCTCTGCAAAGAAGAAAGGAAAATCTCGTTTTCTTCACATGTCCCACAGGGCTCCTCAGGAACCGGCTCTCATCCACATGTCCAGCCTCCTCTCAGGCTGCTCGTTTGCATGGCACCCTTGTTCAGTCCCTACAGCCCACTTTCCTCCAGTGCCCAGGCTCTTTCTTACTTGCGGTTTCCACACGAACTGCTCACTCAGCTGTGAGTGGAAGTGGAAAGCATTTCCCTCCACACTGTTTCTGGCCAACTCTTATTCAATTTTGGTTTCAGTTTAAATGCACTTCCAAGAGCCACCTGCCTTGACAACTCACATTGCCCCCATCACCACTATTCTAAATTTTGATGCACTTATAGCACTCCTATTTTTTCTTCATGATATAGCATTTATCATATTTAGGATATTATTCCTGTATACCTATTCACCTATTTATAATTATACATTTGTGTGTATGTATATATATGTATATACATTTGTGTGTATATGTATATATATATGTGTGTGTGTATATATATTTATCTCTTTTTGTTGACTCTCCCTAATAAGAAATGAGGGCAGAGATTATGTCATTTTGTACATACAGCCTTTATTACAATACTTGGCATACACTAAATGCCCAATAAATATCTGGTGAAGAAATGAGTTAATAAATGAGTAAATGTACACATTGACTTTATGAAGGAGAAGCTCTGGCAGCAAAGGTAGCAATTTTAGGATAGAAAGGAAATGATAACATGGGTAAGGGAAGTATTTGAGGGTCAGCAAGGCTCTGGAAGAACCAGTTCCTCGAATCACATTGTATCTGTACCTAATTCCTCCATTAGTACACAAGAATGGCTCAGCTTCTCCTCTCAGTAGATGGTCCCACCACATCCTTGTTGCAGATTGTTGTTTCCTAACCTATTTATGCCTAGTGTTCCAATAATGGAACAGTGGGCACATGGGAGTTATTTATATTCTACTGCTCAAGGTCATGGCCAAGGTCTGATTTTGCAGTTTAAAAAATTGCAACTTCCGGCATAAATGGGTTATCTTTACCACACCAATATTATTGGTAATAAACTTACATTTATGTTCTTTCTTCTTTACCAATATTATTAACAATAACCCACTACTATTGGTATATTATTAGTAGTATATTATTGATAATATACCATATTATTATATTATTAATATACCAATAATAATATATCATTATATTATTAATAATATATCAATAATAATAGCATATCAATATAGTTGATAAAGAAGAGAGAAATAAAATAAAGCTTCTCTACCATATTATTTCACCTACCACTTTATTCCAGATAATTTATGTCTAGCTGCAATTTATCTCCAAAGCTCTAATTCCAAAGATTTCAACCACCAGCTCAATATCTGAATGGTTCCTCTCCCATATAGTGCATACCCCAAACTCACTAAAGGCAAAGCTTAAGCAACCATCCTCTTCTTTCCTACTCCCCCATATCTGCTACTGGAACTTCCATTCCCAAAGATATCCTGACTATGGACAATGGCGTCACTGTTGACACCCTCTCCACAGTCCCCAAAGTCAGGAGTAAGCAAACTCTATTTCCCCTCTTTTGTATTTCTTTGATCTGTACCATCCTCTCCATTCTGGCCGCCATCAATCTCCTTCCAGTCCTCAATCAATTTCTTCTCAATTTGAACAATTGAAACAGTGTCTTAACAAGTCTTTCCATTTGGTCCATGCTCCAACCCATTCTTCACCCTGCTTCCTGCTGTCTCATTAATCTTTCTAAAGTTCAGCTTCTTACAGGCTCCTCCTCTATCCTGAAATCTTCAAAGCCTGCTCAGTGGTTACTGAAGTAAATAGAAGTACTTTAATCAGACATTGAAGGCTCTCCAAAAATACGTCTCCACCCTTCTTTTCTTCTCGGCATGCTTTCCACACTACATCCAAATGAAAATACCCCACACCTTGTAATATCTGAGCTCTTTATTCATGCCTGCCCTCAGTGTGGAGGATCCTTTTCTCCGTCTGCCAAAATCCCACTAGCTCCAAAGCTCTCAGAATACAATTTATGCATTTATAGGTGCTTATCTTACATTGCTTTATATTACAGTTGGTTACTTGGATTTTCCCTCTTACTGAATTGTTATCTCTTTGAGGTTCAAGGTTGCATCTCACTTAAGTCTAAATTCCCCAGAAAGCTTATATACACAAAAGTTTGCGCTTTAAGAAAAAGCACGGGCCCTAAATTCAGATAGACTTGAATGCAAAGCCTGACTTTATCACTTGATATAAAAAAGCAAAGTCCCTAAACTCTGTGAGCATTGGTTTCATCATATTTAGATCAATTAGAATTGATTAACTGGAAGCTTATTTTCCAAGTTATTGCAAAGATCTGATCCGTAAAGCATATAACACAATGCAGGTATGTAAGAGGCACCCAGTAAATGGGAGCTATTGGAATAGTAGTAACTATTACCACATTGTAATAGATAATCAATATATATTGGTTAAATTAAACTAAAATTAACATAATAAATCTTTCCTGCCCTCCAGGAGGATATAATCTAATTGGGGAAAGCCACATGCTAATGTAATTAACCATTCTAAGTAAAATGTAACATGAATGAATGGAATCAGCTATAAGTTCCAAGGTTATGTGAGCAGAAAGACTGACTTCCTCCCAGGGCGGAGAAGACATCCCCTGAAAAAAAACACAGGACCTCTGCAAAGTCTCCTGCAACAGGGAACCACCACAGAAATAGGCCTGCTCTGAACAATAAAGGGTCATTCTCATTTGTTTTCATTTTTGTTTTCAAATTAGACATGTTTTAAATGAGTAATTAATCATGTACTTACTTCACTAATTACTGACTTCTTTTCCAGCTAATTTTTTATTGAAAGGCATCCTAAAACAGGGAGAAAAGATACTGTCTTAGAAAAGGGCATAAAAGTCTGCTCAGAACTACATCTCATTACCTGGTACTGTCACATAGATCAATGTCAGAGTATATACCATGAAACTGTTGACTATTGAAGAACAATTCACGGTAAGTAAAGTAATTTCAAGACAGCTGGGAAAATGAATTGTTGAAAATTTCAAAGTGTGATAACATAACTAACTCCAAAACAGGAAGAGAGAATAAGATTAAAATAAAAATTGATGATGAAATGTTATTTTGGATCAGTTGTGTGTGGGTGACCAAGAGTGATTTAAGATATTTTCTTTCCTCTTTCTCCTTCATCTCTCTAAAAAGGAGAAAAGAGAAAGAAAATATCTTGAATCACCAGATCTGGGCTTTCCAGATATAATGCTAGAGAGAAAGAGAGAGAGTTGGGGTGCGTAGAATGGTACCCCAAAGTATGATATGAGGCTTGGCAAACTTAGCACTTTTGAATTAAAAGAAATTGAAGGGCCTTAGAAACTGCCTCAGAACCAGGGACTTTCTAAGCTTCTCTTACTTCTACCCCCTCCCCAACAAGTGTGGAAAGGTATTCTCTCTGGTATCTGTGTAAAGAAAACTTCTTCCAAAAGAAATGCAATTGTCTTCAGATCCCCTTTCTAGGAATCTTATCAACTAATCAGGAAAAATTAACCACCAGAGAAGAGAAGAGACTAAAAATTGTCGTATGTCCACAAAAACTTTTCACCTATTCTTCTGAGGGCAGCTGCAAAAGATAACCTGAGAGACTGTATCTGCAAAATAAGATAACCTATGTTCACACTGTACTTTCTCCCCTCACCTGCTCATAACTTGTCCAAAGACTATTGTTTGTCCTTAGGTCTTTTTAAGCTTTCAAAGGCAATAATTTACAAACAATTATCTAGTCTTTGGGACCATTTACTTCCCCTAGAAATCATTTACTACTCCTCTAAACTGCCTACAGCCTCTCACACCACTCTCTCCTGTAAATAGGGTATTTAAGCCACAATCATCTGGTCCTTCTTTGAATCTGATATTCTGTATGGCTCCCACACTTACACACATTAATAAATTTGCATGCTGTTTGTCCTGTTGATCTACATATTGTCACTTCACTTCAGCAGACTGGAGCCTTCAAAGGAGGAGGAAAAATTCTCTGCATTCTACTATTAATATCTATCTATCTATCTATCTATCTATCTATCTATCTATCTATCCATCCATCTATCTAATCTATCTGTATCTTGAAATCTTGGAATCACTGTGTATGTTAGTCTGAATAATGACCCTAAGATGACCATGCCCTAAACATCAGTATCTGTGAATGTTATCTTACATGGAAAAGGGGACTTTGTAGACATTATTAAGTTAAGGATCTTGAGTGAGGAGTGTGTCATGGATTATCTAGTTGGGCTCTAAATGTAATCACAAGTGTCCTTATAAGAAGGAGGCCTAGGGATATTTGACTACAGTAAAAGAGAAGGCAATATAACCACAGAGACAGAAATTATAGTGATGCAGTGATCATGCTAACAGCAAGGGGTGAACTGGATAGCAAAAAATTTTAATCATGCAGTGAAGGAAGTTAGGACAACACTTAGCTGTGAGGTTGTAGGAAGAAAACGGTCAAAGAGAGGAACTGCTACAAATGCACCTTTCTGCCATGTGGCTCGAATCTTCTTGGATGGAGCCTTTAGTAATAAAAAAGTTAAAGTAGGTCCAGAAATAAGGAGAAGCTCTTCAAAATGAGTAAGGCTGCTGGAAAACAGAGGGGGGTTCCAGTGATCCCTGTGTGTCCCTGCAGTGGGAAGGACACTTGCCCCAGGGTAGTGAAGGTGCCTTAGCCGTGTGACATGATTGGCATCCCCAGTGTGGGACCACGTAAAACCTACCTATCTGGAACAGGCATCTGGATCTTTTTTAAACAGGACTAAACAACTGCTCCTTGTTTTGAAAAACTTTTCTGTTGCTGTTGGTATTTTCATGTCTAAGGCAAACAGAGAGTCATGTGGATGCTCAGCAATTGAAATCTTGCCCCTGTTTTGGAAGAGATGTGTTTCAGCCTGTCCTTCAAAGGGATTTCTTGCCGTGTAATCTATTATGTTCATATTTTATTTGGAAAAAAATGGAGAGACAGAGAAGAGGAAATGCAAAGAAGAAGGAAAGGAAACAGAAGTGTGGGAGCAGAGAAGTCCAAGAAAGAAAGGGACCATCGGGTGTTTGTGCATGACTCTCTTTCATATGGAATTAATGGTGGTTTAATGGGGTATGAAAGGATGTTTTACTGGAAACAATGAGGAACAATTGTCTAGCTCACGTTTCATTTCACAGGTCATTATTGCATTAAGAAGTAAATCGACCAAGTCCGGTAAATAACAGTCTGTGTATTGCCGAGAGCTTCAAACCAACAATTTTAGCCATCACAAACTAATATCTCTGTCATTTTAACCCTTGCAGGGTTGTGCTAGGGGGCTAAACAATTACAGTCTTCACCCAGTTCTAGAAGGTGAGCATAATTCATTGCCCTTCTAGTCCCTTCTTTTGCAAAACCCAGGAGGCCATATTTTAGCATTGTTGTTTTGTCGATGAGCCAGCCTTAGCCAAATGCAGCTCTGGTGGCCTTGAAAAACAACCCCCATTTTTAGTGAATGCTGCAGGCATCTTTAAACAGACTGCTTCCTCTGCAAAATTAATTGCTGCAAAATGCAGTGCTCCCTCATCTAAGCTTTCGCAAGCTCAAACTCAGCTATTTGGGTAGGTCATAGATGTGTCTGAGAGATCCAGGGAAAATGAGCTGCTTTTCTTTATTATAGAAGTTCACGTTCGTGTCACCAAGCATCATCAGGCACTGGACATACAGGAGTTTCTAATGCTTAAATTCTGGTTCCATTAACTCAGAGGCAATTGGTGGATGAGGCCAATTCTGGCCATATTTTGAAGCAATAGTGTAGTAAATAAGCACATCAAAGATAGTTTATCGTAAACGATCACACTTAAAATACATATGGTAAAATAAAGTGCATATTAAAACAAAATTTTCTTGCTTCAACTTGTGACAAAAATCAGACAAAAGTCAGGTTAAGATTTATAATATTACAAAAGCATGTCAAAGACAAACCAGGCTATACTGGCCCCGCAGGAACTGGCCTCAATGTCCTCTTTCCTGCCATCCAATCCAGCCTTTTACATCTCTTAATATACCCCGCATGAACTGACTCCTGCTCCCTTTAAGTTCCCATTACTGCTTCATCCCCCTCCAGCTTCCTGGGCCAGCCCCATATGATCTGTCAACATTTCCTCATAATTTTTCAATCAAAAACTGATGTTTATCCTACAGATTGAATATGGAATTCTCCACATGTCCACAGTACCTCTAAAACATGGTAAGTAAGGTCTAATTTCTTTCTCGAAAGAGAAAAAATCTTGCAGAGATGGCATCAGTATTCCAATGTCTTACTTTTATTATTTCAAGTAACACTAAGGTCTTACAATTAACTACGGTGTGCTGAATAATAGCCTCCCTAGGATGCATATGCCCTAATCCTGATTATGTGAATATGGCAAAGGGACTCTGAAGATATTATTAAGTGTATAGATATTAAAGTAGGAAGACTATCCGGGACTACAAACTTAGAAGCAGAGAACATTCTCTGGTTAGAATTAGAGAGTTGTAGTAAAGGAGAAGGAGGGAGAGATTCAAAGCATGAGAGGCACACAGTTAACTATTGCTGATTTTGAAGATGAAGACAGCCACAAATCAGGGAATGCAGGCAGCCCTAGAAGTTGAGCATGAAGCCTGGCCTACAGTGAGCAAGGACACAGCGACCATAACTGAGCAGCTTAGCAGCTGAGCCTCAAACTGCATTTTAAACTTTTTTTTCTTGTTTTCCTTTTCCTCTTTTCCCTTCCAGTCTCAAGATACAATTTTGACACAAACTGCATATGTTACTGGTGGAAGGTATCCGAGTTACCAGCGGTAAATCTGTGCGGGTCTGCAGCAACCTTAATTTCTACCCCCTCAGATGAAAGAATTTGACAGAGGGGCATAAGGCAGAAAAAGAGACCGAGACAAGATTCAGAGCAGGTGAGGAAGTATATTTTAAAAGGCTTTGGAACAGGAGTGAAAGGAAAGTACGCTTGATAGAGATCCAAGTGGGTGACCTGAAGAACAAGTGCGGTGTGTAACTATTAACTGTGATACTACGACTTTATAGGGTGGCCCCCTTCTGGCGTCTTTAACCCCCTTCTCATGATTCTTCCCTTAGGGTGGGCTGCCCACATATGCAGTGCCCTCCTTACCCTTGGGAGGTGAGCATGCGCAGTGTGTTTAGGAAATTGTACGCATGCCCATTTGAGGCTTTCTTCCCTTTGCTGCTGGTGTGCCCCCAGAAAATCAAACTCTGCCACTTTATGCATATGCCCAGGAAGTCGCTTCTTCCTGGCATCTCCATTCAATTAACACTTTAGTGCAACAGGTGTGGCCCATCAGGAAATGGCCTCTTCCTGGCACCATCTGCCAATTTGTCACTTTTAGAGAGGCAATGTGATAACTGCCGAACCATCACTCAACATTCCTAGTGGGTAGGGGAGAGCCCTCTCCAGCCCTACTCCATGCCTGTCTAACAACCTATAACACATCTGTGTAACCTCTCATATTAAAATACAGCCTCAGTGTGTGCTGTGAACCTCAACTCCCTTTCCTTTTCCATATGATACTCCCAAGCCTTATGCACATTTATTTACCTAAATGCTTGTTAAGCATGCACCATGCTTTCTTATCTGGTCATATATTGCCTTATATGCTTTAGGAGTCAGATCCTGATACTGACAAGGCACCTCTGGAATTCTCTCTCCAACAAAAGATTGCTTAAAGATGGAACCCACTCCCAGATGAAGAGTGACTACAAAATTGACTGAAAGTAATCTATAACCTGGCAGGGTCCACGATGGTGGCATCCCCTTTGCCAAATGGGATAATTGTTCAAGAGGGGCCACCAGAGCACGTCATGCTACCTGGCACCTCCCAGCCCCCACACCTCTTCTGCATTCCAAATCCTTCTTTTAAAAACCTCTGTGTTCCCTCCACAAATTGAAGAGTGGAATTGCTTTCTACTCTTCCCCTGCTAGCATGAATAATAAACAAATCTTGCTTCCTTTTATCACAACTTATTATTTTGACTTCTTTTCATAAGCAGTAAGCAGCTGGACCCTTTTGCCGGTTACACGACCTCAGTCCTACAACCACATGGAACTGAATCTGGCCAAGAACCTGAGTGAGATTTAAGGTGAAATAATCTCCAGAAACTCTAGAAAGAAACACAATCCTGCCATTACCTGAATTTTGGCAATGAGAGATCTGAAGCAGAGAAAGCAGCCAAGTTCACCAGACTTCTGACCTACAAAACTGTGAGATAATACTTAGGTGTTGTTTGGAGCCACTACATTGTTAATAATTTGTTATAGCAGCAATAGAAAACTTATACAAAAACCAGTATGTCATGCTCAAATGTTCATCACCATCCCAACCAGAATCATGATAAATGGTGGCAGTTGTGGCAATGGAATGGAATAGTCAAGATATTTAGTGCTTATCCCATGCCAGGCCTGGGGCCAAGTTTTTCAAATGCGTTTTGTCTACACAGTTATAAAGCTCTAAGATTTCCTTTGTCTCTAACATGTTCAAACAGAAAGACAGAATATAGCTTACAGATATGAATAGGCTGGTTTCCACCGGGACAGTGCCCAAGAAAAGTTGCATCCTACCAATATCACCCAAAAGGGAAGAGATTATTATTCATAGCCACATAAAAAAATGGCTTCAACTCCCTTCCTTCATGACAATTACTTTCAAGAACTTACATTCAGTTTTTATTAATATTTCTCCTGTGAGGCTTATCGAATTGAAATTGAGTCTTACTGGAAGTCCTTAATTCTGTAGTAGAAAGATTGGCTTCTAGGTCTAGGAAAATTTCTTTCCTTTGGTGTTCTTTTCCTTGACACACTTTACAAAATAACCAACTCATTTTTCAAGAAGTATCTCTGTAACTCTAAATAACCTCATCAATATTTTCTAGTAATTCTATCGGGTTTTCCATCTTTAATCCATTTAAAATTTATTTTTGTAAAGAAAAAGATAAAAATTTCTAAATTGCTTTTTCTCCCTAAGTGATGAATCAAATGGCTCAGCATTGCTAATTGAATAATTTTTATTTTCCCATAATTTAACATGCTATTTTTGTTATAAACTAAATTGTCAAATGCATCTGAATCTATTTCTGACTTTAAAAAGTTTGTTCCATTAACATATTTATTTCTAGAATACTTTTAATGAATGCTTCCAAAGTCAGAAACTAACATTAGTTTTTACATCTCATGAAAATGTAAATACATAAAGAAAAAAACTGTAAACCGGATAAATGACTTTTTCAGACCCATAATATTGAGATAACTTGCTTAGTACTTATTTATGAGCTGCTTTGGTATCTATTGGCAAGGCACAAGCATTTTATTTATTGGAGGGACTGTTCAAGCATTCCCTTCCATTAAAATGTGCATTTATGCATACACATGAAAATACAAAAATAATGAAACTGAAAATAGACAAATTTCAGTCTTTCATCTGAAAGACGAAATTCATCCATTCGTCTTAGGCATAAAACAAGCTTAAATTTGAGCTTCTACCTTCTAAATTTTTGAGAGGCTGGAAGGGAGGGAAGAGGGTCTCACTCTGTCACCCAGGCTGGAGTGCAGTAGCACAATCATGGCTCGCTGCAGCCTTGACCTCGCAGGCTCAGGCAATCCTCTTACCTCAGCCTCCCAAGTAACTGGTACTACAGGTGTGCACCACCACACCTGGCTAATATTTTTGTTAAATTTTTCAACACTATTGTACTGAAAGGATTAAAGCAGCAATGCAGCGTTATTCCATTATTAAAATTTGAAGACTAGGAACACAGCTTACTAGTCAATGAAGTCTTTGAAATAATATGGGAAAAAAAAGAGAAAGAAGAAATAAACTAAAATAAAAAGAAATAGAAAATAGAGAGCCAGTTTATTATTATGGCAAAAAAACAAGTAATTTCATTTAGGAATGGGTATTCAAAAACAGCTCCTCTTGTGGAACACTGATATTACTGCTTTTCAAACATACAATAAAACAGAGAAATGTGAATAGATTTCTCATAAAGGATTGCTAACTTGAGTAGTAAAATTCTGTTTCAGAAAATCTTGATGCTTTGTTTGGAGGACTGAGTATTTAAATAATACCTCCTGCAAATGGCAGGTAATCCAAGTCTAGACAAGCTTTGTTTTTTTAATTGACTGAATTATATGCCCAAAATCAATTAGGTGCTCTCTAGAATGGTTTCTAATTCTGTGATTCATTTCTAATCCTAGGAACCCAGGCTGCATCTGAAGACTGTTGACTTATAAAAATGTAATTTAACAGGGATAGAGTCTAGTACATGGATTAAAAAATCAATGTTCTTTAATGTGTGTCCCTCAGAACAAAGGAAGAAAGATATCCATATGGTGAGTGCAGCTATATGTAGCTATTTAGTCTTTGAAATGTGACTAGTGCAACTAAGGAGCTAAACTTTAAATTATGTATAATTTTAATTAATAATAATTTAAGATGTAAAACAGATAACAATTATTGGAAAATGTTTAGGTATATTTTAAACAATGTTTATATGTGATTCTACTTTTTCAATTGCAAAGTTTATAAAATATAGGCAAAGATCAAATACTTTTGATAAAAACATACTTTATAAATTGACATATGTCATAACAGTAAAAAGCACAACAGATTTTAAACACATAGTATAAGAAACAGAATGCAAAATATCTCAACTTTTACATTGATTACATATTAAAATGATGATTTTTTAAATATATTGAGCAAAATTAAATGTATTATTAAATTTAATTGCATCTGCTTCTTTTTACTGCTTTTAGCCTGTATGCTAAGATATTAAATTATATTTCTATTGAACAATACTGTTCTGGATGGGTAATGCTCAGTTCTTATTCCTAGATTTTAAAAAAAATCACTGAAGACAAGATCATCAAAAAATACACCAGTCCTTCATAAAAATTTCAAAAATTTGTGGATCAAAAAACTCTATCAACAGAGTGAAAAGGAAACCTGCAGTATGGGGGGAAATATTTGCAAATCATATGTCTAGTAAGGGATTAATATCCACAACATATAGAGAACTCCTAAGATTCAATAACAACAACAACAACAAAAACCAAATAGCCCAATTCAAAAATTACTATGGGACTTGAATAGACATTTCTCCAAAAAAGATATTCAAATTAACAGTGACCCCATGAAAAGATGTTCAACACTACTAATCATTTGGGAAATGCAAATTAAAATTACAATGCTATCTCACCTCACACCCATTGAAATGGTTACCATCAAAATAGAAAATTTCATGCAGGGCGCGGTGGCTCATGCCTGTAATCCCAACACTTTGGGAGGCCGAGGTGGGTGGATCACGAGATCAGGAGATCGAGACCATCCTATCTAACATGGTGAAACCCCGTCTCTACTAAAAATACAAAAGATTAGCCAGGTGTGTTGGTGGGCGCCTGTAGTCCCGGTTACTCGGAAGACTGAGGCAGGAGAATAGAGAGAATGGTGTGAACCCAGGAGGCGGAGCTTGCAGTGAGCCGAGATCGCGCCACTGCATTCCAGCCTGGGTGACAGAGCAAGATTCTGTCTCAAAAAAACAACAACAACAACAACAACAACAACAAAAATATATATATATATATAGAAAATTTGAAGTGTCAACAAGGATGTGGAGAAATCATTGTGTACTGTTGGTGGGGATGTAAAACGGTACAGCTATTGTGGGAAACAATATGATGGTTCCACAAAATTTAAAAACAGAACTACCATATGACCTTGCTATTTCACTTCTGGATCTATACTGAATAGAATTGAAAGTAGAGTCGCTAAGTGATATTTGTATACCATATTCATAGCAGCATTATTTACAATAGCTAAAATATGGAGCAATCCAGGTGTCCATGGGTGGATGAATGGATAAGCAAAATGTGGTAAGTTCATGCAATGGAATGAAATTCCATAATATGCTACAACATGGATGAACCCTGAGAACATTATGCTAAAAGAAATAAGCCAGTCCCAAGAGGTATTGTATGATTCTACTCATATGAGGTACTTAAGGGTAGTCAAAATCATAGAGACAGTGAGTAGAATGTTGGTTTTCAGGGACATGGGGTACAGAAGAATGGGAAGTTACTGTTTAATGACATTAGAGTTTCAGTTTTAAGAGCTGAAAAGACCTATGGAGAAGTATGGTAGTGATGGCTGCACAATACTATGAATGTATTTAATACCACTGAACTGTATACTTGAATTTGGTTAAGATGAGCTGGGCATGGTGACTCACATCTGTAATCCCAACACTTTGGGAGAACGAGGTGGGTGGATCACAAGGTCAGGAGATCTAGATCATCCTGGCTAACATGGTGACATCCCATCTCTACTAAAAATACAAAAAATTAGCCAGGCGTGGTGGCGGGTGCCTGTATTTCCAGCTACTCCGGAGGCTGAGGCAGGAGAATGGCGTGAACCCAGGAGGCAGAGCTTGCAGTGGGCTGAGATCACACCACTGCCTTCCAGTCTGGGTGACAGAGAGAGACTCCATCTCAAAAAATTAAAAATAAATAAATAAATAAATAGTTAAGAGGGTAAATTTTGTATTATGTGTATTTTACCACAACAAAAACAGAAGCCAGTCTAAAAACTGAAGAACTAAAAAAATGTCATATGTTAGCTGACAGAAAGAATTTAGAGTTCCTATGCTTGAAAAAGTCTTATTTGGTTTATTACAAAATCACTGTCTTACTGTCTTTGAATATGTAAAAGGCTGTAATACAGAAAGACTTATATGAAACGTGGAAAGACATACTCTGTCATGACAAAAGGCAAACTAGGTCACTGGGTAGAAGTCATAGAAGGAAGAGCATAACAATAACTGTTAATCAAAATATAATATAATCTAGGCAGCCTTAAAAGGGTGTGAACTCCCACTTCTTGGGAAAATGAAAGGTAAAGGGCACGTAGGCATGTGAAGTGAAGCTGATTGACCTTCAAGGGACCATCCAAATCAAAGACACTACAATCTTGAGATTTCTTTCCAACTAGCATGTATTCCTGTAGACTAATAGATTAACATAAGGCAATATTTCCCAAAATGTGTTCTGAAGTACACCTATTCCAAGGGACCCTAATGTGTAGTATGAACAGGTATTCTCTAGTCAAAAAGCTTGGGAAATACCGGGTAACACAAAATTAAACAGTATTTTTAAAAATGTAATTGCAGAACTTATCAGAATCCTTAGTATTTTCATACATATGGTGGTCTCCAAAATAGGAATAGTCAGAGTTTTCAAAATTTATTTGGCCATGTATAACATTTTTTACAATCTCCTGAAATTAGAAAATGAGGGAATATTCTTTGAAAATGCTAAAACAAATTATGCATTAATTTAATCTATAAAATTTACTTTGTGGAAGAGTTGACTGGCAAACTAAACTTAAATTCCTGACTTTCTTATTCACACTTGTTCCCTCATTCAACAAACATTAACAAAGCATATATTATGTTCCAGAAATTGTACTAGAAATTCAAAGACGTTTACCTTGAAGTCACTCACAGTCTGATCAGAAGGCAGGCTTGTAAAATGATGGCAGCAGCCCACGAGAAGGGCTGTAATGGAGCTGAGCAATGGGTGAAGGAGGGTCACAAAGGTCCTCCATATTCCTGAGTTCTGACCAACTGCAGATCAAAAATATGTGGAGAAAAAAAAAAAAACAAACAAACAACTCTACAAAGTTCCAAACAGAGGTTTTACTTGATTTTGATTTTGCCACATGGTGAGTACTATGTTGAATCCACACAAACGAAGTGATGTGTTAGCCATCTTATTAGGTATGATAAGTAATCTACAGATGATTTAAAGTATATGGGATAATGTATGTAGATTAGATGCAAATACTACACCTTTTTTATATAAGACTTGAGCATCTGTGGATTTTGGTATCTGTAGGGGCCCTGGAACCAATGCCACATGGATATTTAGGGATAGCTATATACATATTATGTATGAAGAAGAGGAACTAAATGAGTATTTTTTGTGTGTGGTTGTTATAATATTGCCCTTCAAAAATGTTAAGGTAGTCAACAGTTACTCATTAAACTCTAAAAATCTATTTGCTACCAAGTAAAGTAAAATATGTGAATGATCCAGTTAATTATATCTTTGCATAGAGTCCTACCAGATGATTCAGACCACACAATGATAATTATCCAGAAGTGGCTATGAACTCTGGCTTTGGAATCAGACAAATATAGATTTAAATTTTGGTTCTGCACGTTCTAACTGTGGGACTGTGAAAAGTTAGTTAACTTCTCCAAACCTCTATTTTCCCAAATGCTGAAGGGGGATAACGATCCCTTCATGTTAAGGTTGTTGTAAGGATAAATGAGAGTATTCATAAACTATTCAGCATAATGCCTGGCACATGGAATGCACTAGATAATGGTAATTATTATTACTGCTAGTTTGTTTGGATAATTGCTAGGATAATTGCACAATCTCAGTTTTCTTTGTTCTGTGTGGACAGAGCTTTGTATGTGACGAAAGCTGATAGATCTAAAACAGTTAACACTGAAGAATATAAAGAAAGAAGGAAGAAAACTTGGATAGATGGTACCAGGGAGTATAACATAGTCTTAAAAACACAGTTTGGGGCTGGGTGTGATGACTCATGCCCGTAATTGTAGCACTTTGGGAGGCCAAGGTAAGAGGATTGCTTGAGTCCAGGAGCTTAAGACCCGTCTGGACAATATAGTGAGACCTCATCTCTACTAAAAATGTTTTTTAAAAAAACTAGCCAGGTGTGGTGACATGTGCCTGTAGTCACAGCTACTTGGAAGGCTGAGGTGGGAGGATCACTTGAGCCCCGGAGTTGGAGGTTGTAGTGAGCTATGATCGTACCACTGCACTCTGGCCTGAGCGACAGAGTGAGACTTTGTTTCTAAAAATAAAAAAAATAAAAAAAAACACAGTTCAATCTGAACCTTGTTAATTAGCTTTATGACTTGGACAAGTTGCCTGATGTCTACATCAGTTCCCACATCTATAAAATGGAGTCAACAGGACTATCTCTTAGAGTAGATCCCGCTGATGGCATTAAATAAAGTAACTCATTGAAAGGTCACAGCACAGAGTCAGAAATATGGTGGACACTCAGCAAGTGTTAGATGCTGTTATTGTTAATGGAAGATTTGAGGAGCAAGACACAGTAATAACGTGCCTAGATTGAGGAAAGGAAAAGGAAATTGTCCCCATAGATCACATGCCTGTTCACATCATCCTTTATAGATCACACATGAAAATCATTCCAACTCACAGCATGGACTGCTTCAAAATGTAATCAAATATTGTTATGCCATTCACCGCCTGGAGATCAGGCAAGTCATGAGGGAGTGGGAAAATAAGGTGAAGGAAAGGTACTTTTTGGGTCTTAACAACATACTTCTAGAAGCCTTATCTCCCTCTGCTTGGGATTAAAATCCCTTGCAGACATGTATCCCAAAGACTCTAATATTTTCTGAGACTCCACTGTGCCTTTATATTTTAATACCCTGACATCTGGAATCCTAAAAGTCTAATGTTTAACGATAAATATCTGCTGAGATTAAAGAGCTATATACCAAGCTTCAATCTTTGGGGCCTATAATTGCTTGGGAAAAGAGAATGGTATTTTCCCCTCTAGCTAGAAGAAAAAGACCTCTGCAAGCACTGATATTGGCAGACAAATTTTCTAACAACCGTTTCCTCTCTCCATTCTGTCCTCTCATTTTCTCCCTCCCTCTCCAATCTCCCATTTTATAATACCATCTTGCTGTCATTCTCAGGACAAATGGGAAGAAAGAGAAGCCTAGAAAGCTTAAAGAAAAGACACATTTCAAGGTCTAGCAACAAAAAGTTGAGAAACTGCTAGCCACTCTCTGTTAAGCAGCTGAGCAGACATTGCCACAATACCTGAACTTTCCCCATTATTCAGTTAGAAACCACTTCATCACTCAATGGGCTGACAGTCAAATGCCAGCTTTATTTTCTTTTTTTATCAACCTAATCTTTTATTTTTGATTTGAAGCCAGTCACTTTTAACGTCTCCACAGTGGTTTATAACTTTCTTTCTTGAGAAGTGTCCAAGAAGTAACACAATTTGAAAAATGTTCCCTACTGTCTCATGGTAAAGAATGGGAAACTCACCTGCCCTGAAGGTGTATGTGGTCAGAAATCTTGGTCAGACCACAGCACTTTGCTGGAAATAATGTCAAGGAAAGTGTGGGAAAAGCTTATCGTAAGTTTATATTTTTAATATAACTACTCAATGTGGCATTTAAAACATAAACTTAGGATCGAACCCATTTTTATCCACTGACGTATTATGAAAGTGACATTTTGAGGTCAGTCACCTCACTTCTAGGAAAAATGATCTATTTAAGAAGAGGTTTAATATGTTGTTTTTATTCAAATACTTAATTAAGATTGTAAATATTCCTGAATCTTTTCAGCCAATGTTCTTTTCTCTTGTGGAAATACATTCAGTGTGTTCATAAGCAAGTATGTTTATATCTGTTGGTATTTGGCACAGAGAGCTAATTCTTGATTATTCATGAAAATTTGAAACTATCCACTTATTAAATTAAAAATATTATCTTCTTAATATCTTGTTTATTTACTTCAAAAGGAACATATAACTCTATAGTGGTGATTCTCAAACCTAACACAGCAGAATCACTTATTGTTTATATGTGTGTGTGTGTGTGTGTGTGTGTGTGTGTGTGTGTGTGTGTGTGTGTTTAACTCAAAGGTCTGGACTTTACACACACCTATTGATTCAAAATCTCCTTACCTGCCAATGAATGTTTAATGTCCTAGATGATCCTAATGATAAGCCAGTTTTAGGAGCTAGTGTCCTGACCACATCATGAAAAAATATTGGCAGGAGAATGAGGGGGGATTGTTTTGTTTTAAAATTTTCAGTCTATTGAAGAGTAATACTTTAAAAAAAAAAAAAAAGAATACAGATTATCAGACAAATTAGATATACAAACTATAAGCCCCATGTTTTCCTTATTAGACTCAACAGACATAAAATTACTCTGCCAAATTGCTATGTTTCTAAGTGGTAAATTTCTGTGAATACATCACTGTAGACAGGTAGCCAATAGTTTGTGGGCCGGCACGTGTGGAGCAGCTACCTCCAAGCCTCACCTGCTCCCCTTCCACCTGCACAGCTTCCTGGCTGCACTGCCTGCCTCCAGACAGCCAGGGCACTCCAACACAGCTCGTACAATCTTTTCAGGGAACGAGGAAAATCCTACCGCCACCTTTCTTAAAATCTCCCAAAATATATAGAAATAGCAAATAAAAATGTGGTTAACAGAGACAGGTGTTTGGGGGTGAGAGGAAATGAGGGGATGTTGGTCAAAGGACACAGAGTTGCAGATATGTAAGGATATGTAAGACGAATAAGTCCAGAGGTCTAATTCACAACGTGAGGACTCTAGGTTAATAATATTGTGTTGGAGTCAGGATTTTTGCTAATATTATGGATTATAGGTGCTCTTACCACAAAAAGTAGGGGCGGTTAACCATGTCAGATGATAGATATGTTCATTTGCTTCACTATAGTAGTCATTTTACTATGTGTAAGCCTATCAAACCATCATGCTGTACATCTGAAATGTACACTAAATAGAGAAATAAATTGAAATAAAATCCAAACCTTTTACCCTGGCCAAGAAGAAGGCGGGCTCTTGTCTATCTGCAACTGCTCCTTCTCTCAAAAACTGCACACAACGTTCTCCTTTCCAGCCACCTCTCACACATGCTGAGGCCCTTTCAGGTCTCACAGTCCCTGCCCTGGCTGCTCCCTCTCCCTGGAAGGCTCCTCTGTGTGCTCAGAGCAGGCCCTCCTCACTCCTCTTTCAGGTCTCATTTGAAATGCAACTATTTCAAATAGCAATTCCCCTGCACACAAGACACACACGCACACAGACAACTCAAACTACCTTTCTAGCCCAAAACACTATTGTATTTTTTCCATCCTTCTCATCTCTCCTGGAATGTATGTGTGTGTGTGTGTGTGTGTGTGTGTGCATATATATATACACATATATACACTGCCTGCCTCCAGACAGCCAGCACACTGTCTATATATATATATATATACACACATGTATATACACACACACACATATATACACACACACACATATAATATATACATGTTATATACATACACATATGTGTGTATGTGAATGTATATGAATTATATACAATATATATAATTTTTTTTGAGTCAGGTCTCACTCTGTCAACCAGGCTGGAGTGCAGTGGCATCACCTTGGCTCACTGCAACCCCCACCTCCCAGGTTCAAGTGATTTTCATCCCTCAGCCTCCTGAGTAGCTGGGATCACAGGCATGTACCATCACATCTGGCTAATTTTTCTATTTTTAGTAGAGACAGATTTTTGCCACATTGGCCATGCTGGTCTCCAACTCCCAACCTTGGGTGATCTCCCTGCCTCAGCCTCCCAAAGTGCTGGGATTATAGGCATGAGCCACCGGTCCCAGAATATTTTTTTGTTTATTTGGAATTTTGTTTATGTACCTCTGGAATTTTTATTTGTTTATGTACCTAACCCTACTAGAACATAAGCTTGATGGCAGCAGAAATGTTGTTTTGTTCATTGCTATAGTTTCCATGCTTACAGAGGTTCTGGTAGACAGAAAGTAGACAAAATACACTTGCCAAATCCATGAAAATGGCAATTTCAACGTGTAGCATAAAAAAGGTGTTCATGCAATGCTAGCTTTCATTTTACCTCCCTTCCGCTTCTTTTGTCATGGTTGAAAAATTGTTAAATGCTATTGAAACTGAAGCTCTGGTTTCTTTCTGTTGCCTCCCAACACTGCTGGTGCCCCACATGTATGAACCGGGTTGTAAGGTGACGACACCCATTTGTAGCCTGGGACAGACAGAAACTGAGTACGGAGCCAGAATGGAAAGTTCTGGTATCTGCCTAATTCTACCTGAATGGGACATTAATTTCAATGCTTTGTTCTTCTAAATGATTTTGAATGTTCAGATCATCAGATGCCTCCATAATCAAAAGAACTCCTTTCCAGAATAAAATGTAAATGGTTCTCAGAAGATCACCTGCTTGGTATGAGCTGTCTTGCTCTCTACTGTTAGACATTTTTCAAAGTTGGCTGCAAATGCAAACTTACAGATAAGTATAAAGCAAAATTAGCAGCTCTCTTCTCCCCTGGCTACACACCCTGCATTACACAGATAGCAAAACCCACTGGCAGAGTGTTCCTCAGAGCTGATCCACATGGATGGTTTTTGCTCCTAATGCCAGAATATATGACAATATGCTGGGACCTGTGGATATCTGTCTGGGTGAGTAGTTTTTGTATGAACTTATATGTGCAAATAAAATCTGTTATTTTCCAAATTAAAAATAAACCTCAAAGGCAATGGACTCCAAATGACTTGGAGAGATATGTTTTAAAAATATGGAAAGGATATAAGCGTCTGTTAATGACATTTGGAATAAATATAAAATTCGGTTCCGGTGGTCTCCATTTTCACCTTAGCTGCGTTACTTTCTCTGGTTTACTGAAGATAATCATAGATTCTTGTCTTGAAGAGAAAAAATACAAAATAGTCGTTAATTATCCTGAGATTAAATCTGTGCTTTTATCATCCACCAGATTGTGGACAGGAACTGGAAAGTAGCTAAGAGAAAATGGTTTGAAAATGAAAAGAAATTTGCATTAGGGAAGGAGGGATTTACTCATACTTTGGAAGTCAAAGAAAAACACTGCAATCCTGTCAGCACCCGGAAGGCACCATTTGCTATGTGCTGTCTCTTTCATTGCAAGAGGACACAGATTGTATTTTTAGTGCAGTAAACAGCAGATTCCACTGTGGGAATCCTTGCAGTTGGTACCTATAGCAACCTCATTTAAAATGTTATAAAGCTCTAAAACATCAGGAGTTTAGGCAGTCAGTCATACATACCTCCATACGGACATTCAGCCACTCACACACATACATGCTTGTCCACACAGTGATAGTAAATCATGTGTAATATTACATTACTCATGGAGTTTTACCTTGAATCATGTTTGACAGCCATGGTAAAGAGCTGAGAAAAAGCAAATATTCTACCATTGCAACCAGCAGCAAGAACATATTTGTGCCTAAACAGCATATTACACCACCTGGTAAGCAATCACCTAAAAAGAATATTCTTATGATTTAAACATGGAGAATTTGACATTTTAGAGTTTCTGTTTGTAACAGATGCTTTTGATGCCACACCTATGTATTTTTGGCACTCACTTTCATACACCAAAGGCTGCTACCACAAAAACCTATGACTTCCTTCTGAAAAGCTTTTTTTTTCTTTTGATAACTTTGGTATTAATGTTTTTCTCTCTCTCTTTTTTCCTTCTGAGAGTTTTTGGTGGCCTCAAGAAAGAGCACAGTTAGCCTGTGTTCAGAGAAAGCCAAAGGGCTGGAGAGTTAATGTCCCCAAAGCATCCCCCAAAGTCCTGACAGAAAAGAAAGTAAGCTCAAAGACAGAGGAGCCAGGATTTGAGATATAAATACATGAGCTTCCCTGTGGCTTGGCTGGGATTATTTGGAGTGATGTTCCCATGGTCTCCCGCAGTTCCCCATCAGACTTGAGCATCAGCTTCCACAGTGGCAACCAGGTTGATCACACTTCCCTTATTGGCCTTATTTCTTTTCCTAGTATACTTCCTCACTTCCCTATTGGTGTTTTATGGGATCACCCCCGATTAAACTACTTGAATTCTAAGCCTTGAATCAGGGTCTGCTTCCGGGACAACCCAAACTAAGACATTGTCTTCAGTCTTTATTCCCTTCTGTTAGGATAAAATATAATTTTCATCAAATACTCTGAAACACACATCCCTTATGGATTCCACAGAAATGGGATCCTCACCAAAAGCTCAAGTCCAGAAAAGTCCCACAATTAGGCATGTGTTTATTTTAACATTTCAGAATGTTTTCCCCATAGCATAAATACCTGTAATGGCGGAATCATTCTTAAAACCAGTAGAAAACTTACTATAGAACGCCATTTGAGTAGATCTAGGGGTAAAGAGGAGGGTAACCCCTTATCTTTTTTCTTTTGTTACTTTCTTTTTACTACTACCCACATATTTTCTCAGTATAAATGTGTCCCTGAGTTTCATTCTTCTGTGCAAGAAAGGTATTTGCTGGTTCTATTCAACAAATGCAGCCAACATATTAAAATGAACATTTACTCAGCATTTCCATGCACTTGGCGCTGAGTTTAAAACCAATACTGTAGTCCCCACAGCTTGTCACTCTATTCCAGAGATAAGCCTTCAACATATGGAAAAACATAAAATAAATATTAAAAAGTATAAGTACTCAAGCATGAAATTTTATGGTAATTAAAATAATTATATGTAGAAACAGCCCCAAGTACCAAATGCTGTACTGTAGCAGTAGTTCAGATGAAAGAAAGGTGAAAACAAGTAGAGAGATACCTAGAACTATCTGCATTTTAGGCTTTCGTATTACAGATAAATTCTTCAACCAATGACCTGAAGGCCTCAGTTCATTCACATGCTCTTGGATGATGTGAAACAGCAAGCTATTCTGGCTGGTTACCTATAATCCATTCATTTGATCAGTCAACCAAAGTTTATTGAGTATCCTCCCAAATACACATCAGTGAGAAAAAAAAAAAAAAAAAAAAATCCTGCCCTCATGAAGTTTGTGTTCTAAAAAGGATAAACAGTACATTAACATAAGCAACTATATTTATAATACAATGTTAAGTAACACGACTCCAACAAACAGTAAAGCAAGCATAGCAGAGCTACAGAATAATGATCTCATGATTATTTTAGATAGGGTGGTCAAGGATGGCTTCTCTGAGGGTACCTTATTTGAACAGTAGGAACTAGCTCCCAAAGAAGTGAGAATAAAATATTCCAGGAAGAGGAAAAAGCCAGTGCAAAGGCCCTGATGTAGGGATATGCTTACCATGTTAAAGGAACAGTAAGAGACCAGGATGACTAAGTAAAAGGCCTGTCACAAGAGAGGAGGTGAGAGAGTAGGCAGGAACCAGGGCTGCAAGACTTACAGGCTTGTAGCTGGGACTTAATTCTGAATGGGTGGAAAGCTAAAAATATCACTCTGGCCATTATGTGAAGAATAGACTAGAGACTACAAAAGTAGAAGGAAGAAGATCGGCAAGGTGGTTATTCTCTCATCTAGTGAGAGACAATGGTGGCTAGTAGTAAAGGGAATGGTGAGAGTGGTAGTAGTGGAGGAAATGAGGAGATTGAGAATTTGGGTTAGGAAAAAGAAAAATAAAAGATGACTCCCAGGTTTTTTACTTAAATAGCCTCAGGAATGGTGGCACCAATTATTGAGGTAGGGACAGCTAGGCAAGAAGCAGGTTATAGATGGGGCAGAGATCAAGAATCTTTTTGAGGCATATTGAGTCTGAGATGTCTATTGTCTTTCCAAGTAAAGTCAGTTGGCTATACTAGACCAAATTTCAGGGTCAAGTCTAGGCTGAGGATATAAACTGGAAGTCATCAGTATTTGATGGTATTTCAGTCTTGGTCCTAGGGAGCAAAATTAGAGAAAGAAGGAAAAAGGTCTCAGGACATAGTCCTCTGACAGTCTCACATTCAAAACTTAAAAAAGGACAAGGAAGACCAGAAAAGACATCTAAAAAGAATCAACTAATGAGATAGGGAAAAAACAGAAAACCTTCTTTACGTTTGACCACAGCAGGTTCCAGCTGAACACAAATGGGAATTCAGAGTCACCTTGTTAGTGGAAATAAAAAGACAATGACCTCTCCAGGGGTCCAGCCATAAAAACTGATATAAAAGGGGGCTTTGCTTGCATAAGCAAGAAGACGAAGAAGTTTGGAGCACAGCCCTGTTTGGGGGACAGTTGGAGAATGGAGAAAAGGGAGACAAACCACATGACATCTACCCTACCATTGAGAGAGCGCTTTAAGTCCTGACAGAAAAGAAAGGTAAGCTTAAAGAAAAAGGAGCTGGTTCCATGGCAGACCAGTATGAAACACTGAACATGATGACTGCTTCAGGCCCAAGTGCCCAAGCTAGGAGAGAATTGTCCTCCCAGCTGTGCACCGAATTGGGCATTGAGAATCTGCACTTTTGACATGGACACAGGCAATCTCATAGAGGGCACAGCAGTAAAGTTGTGAGATCACATAATGACTCAGCATTCCTGTAATACAGGTGAATTGGCAGCAGATTAGCACAGACTCCAACTTTAGAATTTAGGTCTTCACCAGTACATTTCATTCTCAATGAGCACAGCTAAACCAGCTCCTTCACAAGCACCCTTGCCTCTACCACAGGCACTGAGTTCAGATATAGCTTACCTGCGTTGAAGAAGGAGGCAGTCCATTCTGCCTCTGTTTTAGGAAATATAGAAACTGGTGGAGGCAGACCCAGGGCTCTCCCATCCAGATCCTTGAAGAGATATTTCCTTGGACTTGCACAGTCTAATTCAGGGCAGACTACTTTTCCTAAATCTTTCCTGTAAAGACAGTCAAAAAGCAACTCTTCCATTTCATGATAAGCAGCAAGAAGAAAATATACACTGGTAGTGCTAATGTTGTATAAAATAAATTCAACAGATTTTTATTATTGATAATGTGTTATATAGATATAAAATAAAACTCCTTATGAAATCTTTTTTTGCTGGTTATATGGTCAAGAAGAAAGACATTCTTACTAACCAAATATTTTGGATATCTTAATATGTAATCTTTATATAGATTGCTAATTTTTTAAGAAGATACAAAAAAGTTCCTCTCATAACAACTGAACATAATATAATTATTTTTAGAAACTTCAGGAGTTTGCAGTATTTTAGAATTATTATTATAAATATCAATTATATTTACACTATATAGAAAGAAAAATAGATATTCTCATTCAACAAATATCTACTGAAAACCTACAAATGACAGGCTGGGTAACATGACAGTAATAAAGACAAACACAGAACCTGCACTTTCAGAATTTAGAGTCAAGTGGGCTATATAAAAAATTAATAGATAACTATAACATTGACTTATAGAGAACTTATTTTATTTCCACTAATCTAATGCTTTGAAATACAATAAGTAATAATATTAAATATTTATTGTATACCAACAATGTATTGGGTATTATCAGCACAAAGATTCAGTTGTTAATATCACATAGTACTATGATTTGAATGATGGTCCTTTCAAATTTCATGTTGAAACTTAATCCTTAATGGAACAGTATTAAGAAATGTGGCCTGTGGGAGGTGATAAAGTCATGAGGATTCAACTCTCATGAATAAGATAGTACCCTTATAAAAGGGCTTGAGAATGAAGAGAGTGCTCTCTTGCCCTTCCATTTCTTCTCCTATGTGAGAACACAGCATTTCTCCCCTCTGGAGAGATGGTGCACCAACAAGGCACCATCTTGGAAGGAGGGAGAAACCTTCACCAGACACCAATTATGCCAGTGTTTGATCTTGGACTCCCCAGCCTCCAGAACTACAAGAAATAAATTTATGTCCATCTGCAGTGGTTCCTGCCTATAATCCCAAAACTTTGGGAGGCTGAGGCGGAGGATCACTTGAGCCCAGGAGGTTAAGGCTGCAGTTAGCCATGATTGTGCCATTGCACTTCAACCTGGGTGACAGAGTGAGACCCCCACCTCCAAAAATAAAATAAATAAATTTCTGTTCATAAATTATCCAGTCTGCAGTACTTTGTTATAGCAGCACAAACAGACTAAGACATATAACTTTACAACTATATCAGCCTGGGGTAAGACATGAACATAAGGAAAACTGGATAGTGAATTTTTAAAAGTGACAAAATTACATAAATTGCCTACCTAATCATGTTTAGGTACCTATAATGATTCAGGGATGGACATCAAAGGCACTCGTGTTAAGTCAAACACATGAATGTTCTAATTAAGGTGGTTTCTTTAGCGTGTTTTTTTGTTTGTTTTTGCTTTTTCCAACTAAAGGAGTTTGCCCCAGTGTTGTGGGAAAGAACAAGTAATTCATTCCTCCGGCTTCTAACTTTCTACTCTATTTCATGGCAAAAAAAATAAAAAAAATAAAAAAAATTAAAAAAATTTAAAAAACCCTCCTATCTAGTTTTCACACATTTGAATGAAACTCTTAGATCATATGTCAGAAAACAGTATTTACACCTGGTCTGAAATGCCAGTATCTGCTAGAGCTCATCGTTCAGTTCAGAGATTCCTGTCAGCAGACACAACCTCCTTCTATCTACTAGTTCCTGCACAAAAGGCTCCCAAGATCTCCTTCTGAAGACCACTGACACTTTACTCCAACGAAGAATGAAGAATTAGAGTCAATTTACAACCAGAAAGTTTGAAAACATCCCAAAGAAGTCTCTCTAATAAAGACAAAACAATAAAACATTATCAATAAAACTTGCACTTCATTACTTCTGCCTCTTTCATTAGCTAAAGAAAGTCACATGGCTGAGTCCAGATTCAAGGGGGAGGGAAATAGCCCCTGCCTCTTTAGTGAGAGATATTTTAAAAATCATATATCACAAGGCATGAATATACGAGGCGTAAAGAATTGGTCATTAAGTTAATGTATCTTACCATTCTAAGACTTATTTCTATTCCTTTGATGATTTTATTCTTTTTAAAAAACATGTTTAGGGTTTGAAGAATTGCCAAGTACTTCATAAAAATGGCTAATTATAAATACTAAAAATTATACCTGGGTTGTAATGAGGGAAAGTAGAACTTGTTTTTATCTTTTATCTTTAGCATCCTGGTCCTCTCTGCTGTTATTGGGTGCATAATTCCGGTGTTCTCTGCATTTGGTAGAATGCAGACATCCAGGTCATCGCTATAGCAACTCTTCACAAAACTAGAAAAGGTAACATCTGAAATTTTAAAAATATGTATCATAATATTATATCATATAAACCACCAGTCATAAACATCGAATATACAACTAAATATTGTTACAATAACATATACCCCAAGTTAGTTTAAGTTACCCAGGAAAGTCTTAGGAATTTACATAAATCTTGATATAAAATATCTGTAGTTCTTCAATACATGGACATTGTATTCAACAGAGAAGAGTATGTCAATACATTAAAGCTTTAATAGCAATAAGGCTTTTCATTTTAGGCTTAATCAAAATCCATTCATTTTACAGAAAGACAAACCCACTGCCAGATAAAGTAAGTAACAGGGGAGAGAGTACAATGGTACAAGAGATCTAATAGAAGATTAATGCACAAGTCATGTCACAACTTTGATTTTAACCCTTGCTGCTCAACCATCTACTAAGCAGCTTCAGATGAGACACAACTTCTACATTTCAATTTCCTCACTTGTATAATAGGAAAAATAACACCTAACCAAGAGAATTCTTATGTAATCAAGTTAAATAATTGCTGTGTTGACCTGGAGTGGTCGCTATTGCCTGTAATCCCAACACTTTGGGAGGCTGAGATGGGAGGATTGCTTGAGGCCAGGAGTTTGAGACCAGCCTGGTCAAGATGCAAGATTCCATCTCATTATATTCAAATTTTTTAAATTTTTATTAAAAACTAAGTTGTAGAAAGCTCTTCAATATGTATAAAGCAGTGACTTTTGTAAGAAATTATAAACTACCATTGTGGCTATCAATACTCAGCAGGTTGGACAGCAAGCACTGGACCACAATGTACCTTTTTGTTGATAAAATTTCAGAATGCTATTAAAAATTATATGCATGGATGTATGAAATGGCATTGCCTAGATAAAGTAAAGCATCCCACCTTGAAGTTTCATGATTCCTGAAATTGAATGGTCATTCCTCACTTTGTGCCATGGCTCCTGAGGCCACTGATTTGGCTCTGAGGTGAATACAGGCCACAGAATACCAATTCGACCCCCCCTTGGATTGGAAGGAGCTCTATCTGTTGATGTCAAGTTGGCTGAGAGAGGCTTCACTTTGTCCTGAATGCAGTCAAAAGAAGAGCTGGTAGCCACAATGATTGAATTCCTAAGCACAATTTGCACTTTTTTGATGGAATTTTGTGGAGCAGAAAATACATACACTACTGCCAAAAGACCAATAGTATTGTCTACCAGAGTAATGTTCTCTATCTCCACACTGTTCTCTATGTGTAACATGGCACCATAGTCAAAGTTCTTGAAAGCCAAGAAGCCGGAGATTCTGGTACAGTTGTCAAGTCCACTTTCCTTGTAGAGGTGAAGGCCATGAAGACTTGAGTGGGCCACATTGTCAGACCAAAGCAGTCCACAAGAGCACTTGTGGCCTCGGATATGAAAGCCAACTCTCTCTGATCCTGCCACAACGTTGCCATGGAGGTTGATGTCCTTTGCTTGGTTCACTTTGATTCCTGCCACCCAAATGGTGGACCACGCTGGCTGTGTCATCAGAACCACAAGGTTATTAGTGACAGTATAGGCCTGACCCTCTAAATCTATGCCATGGCCAGCTGTACCAAACACAATATTGTCATTTAAAAGTACTCCATGACTGGCAGTTGCATGAATGCCCCCGCCACAGCTCTGGTGCAGAGTAGATGATATGATCCAGGATCCTTCCGACACATTACTGAATTCAACAGATGAGTACAGTGGTGACCCGAAGTTCTGAATTTCCACATTAAGAAGTTGAAGGACACCTATAAACAAAATGCATGTCATCAGGTACTTTCCCCACAAAAGGCTGAAGAATGGCCCATTTTAGGGCATTAAGATATGAGGATTTTTAATGAAAATGTAAGTTTATTCTCAACACCAGCATCATATTTCACACCACAGATTCTCAACTAAAAAGGTAGGAATCATTACAAGTATCACATTAATGCCTGAATTGCATGTGCAGTCTGAAGAGTCTGGTGATAGGATGGGGAATGATGAGAGGAGAAATAGTAAAGAGGCAAACTTTGGGGATGGGCATGGCTAAGTTTAACGATTCTGTGCATTTGTCTGGGGCCGGATCAAAGAACTGAGTAAGAATAAAGAGATTCTGGGTTTCTGGCCCTTCATCTCAAAGTCAAGTCTCCCTCTCAGCGTCTCAGTGACACCACGTGAAAGGCCACAGCCATTCACACGAAGACATTGCACAAATGAATATTAAGCATTTCTGAAGAAGGTTATGAGTGCAAAATTTCCTTCTGCTCAGTTGATGTCCAGAAGCGTGCTATTCAATACATGCTTCTGACTAAAATATGATAGAAGCAATAACGTGCTTTTAAAATCACTTTAAAGATTCTGTAAAATCTTTTCTATATTTTTATCCTGGCTACATTTTATTCACTGTTTCATTTTCATAATAAGATTTTCTATATCTTTTATGTGAGGAGAAAATAGTAAATTATTTACTCTCATTTGTAATGTTATTTGTACTGTTTTAAATAGATATTGTTAGAACACACCATAAAATACAGCCAATAAGTTGATTTAAAAATATGAGTCAGCATATATACTCTTGGTAAAATTAATAATAACATGATTATAGATGAATTAATATGAAATAATAATGAGGTGAATTTAAAACTTTAACTCTCATATAACACTCATTATTTGCAGACACTGTTCTAATTTATATTCATCTATTTATTCACACTCCTAATTTTCAAAAACATCCTATGTGGTAGGTACAATTATTATCCCCATTTTACAGATAAGGAAACTGAGGCAGAGAAGAGTGAACTAACAAGCTATGACTTAAACTTAGGCATATGGATGAGAAGTCGCACTATTAACCCCATGCAGGCATCCTGGCAAGACAGGAAGACTCGGTGTATAAAAGTAGCATCTCTGCATTATGATTCAGATAACTGCGCTATAGCTATTGAGCCAATAATTAGTTGTGCGTCCTTTGCTAAGTAGGTCACAACTTTGGCTCCTTTTATTTCATTTTTTAAGGTATTGACTAAAGTAAACTATGAAGTTATTTATCATAAAGATAAAGGAAGCAATACATTTGAAGTTTCTGTTTCACTGTTTTAATAATAGTATTTAAGGTTCAAAGACAGTACAGCCTAAGCCCCTCATTTCTTCACTACCTTTTTAGAGATGAGAAACTAGAACCCTTGCATATTGGCTGCCATGAAGAAGGAAGTCCTTTTGAGAAAGACAGGCTAAGTAAAAGAACCTATATGTCTCCTTGTGGCCAGGCAACAGGATTCCAACGTATTTAAATTTCTCAATGAATGCTATTGAGGAGGCATTGGTAGATAGTGTGGGCATACTCACAGAACAATAAAACATCCAAAAGATATTTGTTGGGCAATATCCCTCACCAATAGCACATAGCTGAAAGAACTGGCAAACCTGCTCTGTGGAACTTTGGCACAAAGAACACCAAATGCAAGCATAAGTCCATATATAAACAGCTTATTTTTAGCATTTAATGTGATTTTAGAATCTCTGTCAAGGCAACATGTCAGTATTATTGTTATTTCCTAGGTTTCTTATAAAGGATATTACAAGGGAGATAAATAAAGACATGCGTAGGGCATGGCATGAGAGAAGGGCATGCATCTCCCATACCCTCCCCGGGTACACCGCCTTAGTCTAGGAAACTCCACATGTTCAGCTATCCAGAAGCTCTCAGGATTATTTTAATTATCAGGTTTTTTAATGTCTTATACTTCCATGGATTTAATTCATAGTTTTAAACTGTACAAGGTCTTTTTACTTCTGTGCACATTAAACAATGACTGAAAATTAATCAATTAGTAAAGACTTAAAAATGTCTTGAGCCTTTAAATAAAGAATTAAGCAATTTTTTTTTTTTTTTTTTTTTTGAGACAGAGTCTCACTCTGTTACCCAGGTTGGAATGCAGTGGCACAATCTTGGCTCAATGCAACCTCCATCTCCAGGGTGCAGGTGATCCTCCCACCTCAGCCTCTCAAGTAGCTGGGACTACAGGTTCATGCCACCATGCTTGGCTAATTTTTATATTTTTAGTAGAGACAGGGTTTCACCGTGTTAGCCAAGCTGGTATCGAACTCCTGACCACAAGTGATCTGCCTGCTTCAGCCTCCCAAAGTGCTGGGCTTATAGGCATGAGTCACCATGTCCAGCCTGAATGAAGCAATTATTTTATTCACAATTATCTTCGTATTTTTCCTTTTGAAAATCACTACTGAAAAATATTCTAGCAAGTTAAGTACAACTTGGTGGGTGTTATTCAGGAAGAGACGAATGATGGAGCCCTCCAATATAAAAGTAGGACTCAAAAGTCTTGACCTGCTTTTCTGCTCTGTAACAAATCAGTACCCATATCTGGCATCTCTGACCTACACCTGCTGAGCCCTTCTTATTCAGGCCCTGGACTATGATTGAATTCTGGAACAGAAAAAACTGGTAAAATTTGAAGAATGTCTTGAGTTTAGTTCAGGGTAATGTACCAATGTTAATGTCTTTGTTTTGACAAATATGCTAGTATTGTATCAGCTATTAATGGAAGAAAATTGAGTGAAAGGTATACAAGATCTCTCTATACTACCTTTGCAGCTTTTCTGTAAATCCAAAATCATTACAAAATTAAAAGTTTATTTAACAAGAACCAGGCTTGAATCTACCACCTACTAGTCAAATGACTTTCCTTACTCTTCATTAATATTTTTCATTCATATTTATTAAGTACCTAATTTACAGCAGTTACCACACTAGGAAAACAGATGAAAGACCTATTTCTCACCTCAAGGAGTTTATAAGCTAATGAAGGAGCTACATAAATAAATAGGCAATTGTACTATAGACTCTATTTCCTGTAATAGGAATATAAAATTCTCTTATGAGGATTTTAGGATTAAATAAGATAAAATTTTCACTGTGTGAAAACCAGCACAGTTTCTGATCCATAAGAAGCACAAAATAGAGTTTGAGTTTCCCTTCCCCAGGGGATGATGTAAGGATCAGCATTGTTAGAAGTTTAGGATCAGGTCAGTCTTGCTGCTGGTTCTGCTCTGACTTGGTGCTCAGCTGTAAGAACTGGCCTTCTGTCCTGTTCCTGTGACCATGCTCCAGCTTGGCCTGTGGTTTCAGTTAACTGGGGCCTTATCTTGCTCTCTCCTTCCTGATTCCCCGTCTTCATAAATCTTAGAGTGGTCTATTCTTAAAAGATTGGAACCAAGCCTTTGTCTCCATCATCTAGAGCGGGGTTCTCAACCTCAACACTATTGACATTTGGAGGCAGATACTCCTTTCCTGTGGGTGGCCGTCCTGTGCATGCTAGATGTTTGGCACTATCCATACATGCCAGAAGCTCCCTCAAGTTGTGACAAGTAAAAATGTCTCCAGATATTGCCAAATGTCACCTGGGGTAGTGGGCGGAAATCACCACTGATAAGGGTTTATGGAGATACAGCTTGTTCTATTAACTAGAAATCTTAAATGTTTGATTTAAGGTCCAAACACTGCCCTTTACAAAACTGGTGAAATAGTTGTGCCAACAAAGAGTGTCCCATATTGAATATATTTGGGAAGTGTTTAGATCCTTTATTCTCAGCCTTCCCCAGGCCTTTATATATTCGTGTACACCATGATATTCTAAGTTGGAGCTACAGTGACAACCAAACTGTTTGATCAGGAAAGAACTTTGGAATAAAGTATAAGGAACACACGTTTAAGAAACGAGGTCCTAATCAAATAATTTTGCAGCATTCCAAAAGGGCTAAAACTTGAAAGAAACAAGAAAGATTGAACTGATCCTTAAAGCAGTCTAGAATATGGAAATCATTTTTATTTAAATTTACGCTATTAATTTATAGCATGAACTGATGCCTGCCATCAGATATAGCATGCTACTGGGAAAGAGTAATAGAAATTCAGGAAAGAGATAAAATTGAAGTGGTCATTAAATCATCTATAATTTCAAAGCAGAGGAAATTTCACATCTGCTGAAGATGTTTTCTTTGAGGTAAAAATGTGCATATGTGCTGATCGCTAGTATATTATTTTAACATCACACTGATAATTAAGCACAGATTAGGACTGAAAATTCATAGCTTCTCCAAGCACAAAGGAACTATCTCATTTGAACGTTTTGTTTTATAAATGAAAATTCTCACAGTTGGGATTTCTGGGTGTCCCAGATGAATAGGCTCCCATTGGTAATATCTAGTTACTTAACATTTCATTTACCTGAAAATTCTTCTCGGCTGGACTTCCTCAAGGGCCCCACAAACAGTCTCCCCCTACATGATATGTCAGGCTGAATTTGTATATTTCGAGTCAACAGTCCAACCTCAGCAGCCAAACGAATGTGTCGGCCATCCTCCGTGACATGGACACTTCCTGGGGCAATAGAAGTTGGGGGAAAAAAAACTTTAAAAATCTATTTCAAAAATCACTAGCTGGGGACCCAGCAAACCTGAGAAATGAAAACATTCTTTCCCCTCGGAAGTTCTACCAACATTAAGGTCTGCTTTTCCTCGGGCATTCTCTACAAAGGTCAGCTGAGAAATAAAATAACCCATACACTTGTCTCTCTTTGGGATCAGAGTCAGAGTGTTTGAGCAAGAATTCATTTCTTCTTAATAACTGTGGGTATGGGACAGGTCACTGGTTCAGGGAAGTCAGGGCAGACCTGTCCAATTAGTGGGGTTCCCAACCTCCTTCTTTAAATAGGTCAGCATGAGACTTCAGTGTTGGGTTGTACATTGTCCTTGGACCTCTTTCATGAGAGTGAGGAATCCCAGATCAACTGAGGCAGTGACAGGGCAAAAGCAGCTATGTGTCAGAGTAAAAGGAGAGCAAGAAGCAGCACCAGGCAGCAGCAGCGCCCTCTCATGGTGGATCTTCCACTCATCATGGCCTGAACAGCTTCCGCAGCAGTGGGAACTAAGCATCTTCCTAGTTTGTTTCACTGTCTACCATTTGCATTTCACCTTGCATCTTACTGAAATCAGTGCTGAAGATTTCTTTTTTCTTTGCTGCTTATTAAAAAAGAAATCCTCCTGGGAACGATGATTTAGACATAGCTTGAGACATTCGTGGTGAAACCGTGGATTTGACTCTCATATACCAGAGACAAAAAGATATTCTCATTCCCCTTTATTTCCACAGTTTATTACTGATCAGCTATATCTCCTGGGTTAGATTTATTTATTAGACTGAATCAGGAAGGTTATCGTGACTTATTATTTATATGTAGTACATTCTGTGTATTGTGTATAAAATATTTGGTACCTTTTTTATTTAAAAAAAGGTCTGGGCTTTTTTCTTTCATTTTTTGCAGTAATACTAATAGTAGCAGTTAATACATAAAATGTACTTCATGTTAGGAAGGACACATTTCTAAGTATGGAAAATGAAATCATTATTTACAGTAACTACCATATTCTAAGGGATTGTAATTCAATGTGTCAGGAAATAAACTGGAAACTCAGTGCCCATGAGTTTTATTCTGGCTTAAAACTGCCCAATGACCTTGAACAAGATTCTTAACCCTTCTGCTCTTAGACTTGCCATTATAAATAAGGAGCAAAATGTGTGGAGATGTGTATGTGTGTATGTATATAACATCCAAGTATTCTTTAAAAATAAAGCAACAAAATTAATGAAGGAATAGAGATAAGGCCATGTAGCATGAGTCTAGGGCAGCAAGAAGGCATTGTTCTTCCCCTCTGAATGGCAATCAGATCCAAGGTCCCCAGCCAGGTTACCAAACATGGTCTTCCTGGCTCATTCACTTCCCTTAACTAGCAAACCAAAGCCTTACCAATGTGTCGGTGTTTGAGCCGTTCATGAATCCTCACATGGTGGCCCTTGACTTCCTTCACAGTGAGGACCTCTGCTTCATGAGGCTCATAAGAAGAGGAGCTAAGGACGATTTTGTCATGGGGGCGCCAATCCACTGCATCTTCTACTATAATTCTGTAACAGCATAAAAATGGCATTGGATATAGTAACAGTGCAGCACAAGTTATCTATTAACTCAAGAGCAAGAAAAGGAAATCCACTGCAACCAACATATCCCACCAGAGAAACTGAAATGGAAATAAGACATGACAGTGGAAAAAAGGCTTTTGCAAATAATTTAATTTAGCTAATGGAGTCAGTTTTCTGGCTTGGAAATGCATATGTTACAGAGATGGTGAAGATACTCCATGACCCCTGAAATAAAACAAAGGAATAAAAAACAATAAAAGTTCCAGAGGTTAGCACACATGTCTACATCAGCAACCTTCCTTCTGGATTAGGGAATAGATTCAATAATAAAAGCATTTCAGAAGAGATCTTTTCTCTAATTTTCTGAAGAAATATAACGCCATTTTTTGACAACCTTGGACATTTTGCACAACTTTTCATCATTCATTACAACTTCTACCTTCATAGCGAGACAAACACAAGTGTGAATCGTAGAGGTGTCACTTACTAGCTGTGTGACCTTGAGAAGTCACTTCACTCCTCAGCTGCATATCCTCATCTGAAAAGTGCTGTATTTGTACCTTCTCTCTTCTCTCTCATCACATTATGAAGCAATGAGGGTCGTGTTCATTTTTGGTGTTTTTCAAGACACACATTTAATACAATTTCTGTTCAGTCTTTCACTGCTGCCTAGCATTCCCTCTGAATATGACTGTTTTATTCTCTTCATAGTCAGTACCAATTTCAACACCATAAATGTAATTACCTGCTTCATTAGCTAATGCCCAAAGTTTAGCAAGCTTTGATAAATAGTCTCCTCTATAGTGAATGTTCATTCAGACGACAGTGTCCATGTGCAGGGCATTCAATCATTCAACCTTTATTGACTGAGCAAATCTTATGCACCAGACAATATAGTAGATGCTAGATACATACAATAAGTAAAACATACATCATTTGTATTAAAATACGTAACTTAAATTCTGCCCAGCACATATCTTTAAAGAGTCTACTGTATGGGTGGAGGATTAACAGATGTTTAATATACAGTATTAAGCCCTGAAAAAGAAACATAAATTAAACCTAATCATTCATAAGGGTCTAATAATGAATCATATGAGTCTAATAAATGAAATATTATAATAAATTCATATCTACATACCTAAGGTTGGAGAGAGAAAGAGTCATAGAGAAGAAAAAAGACTACTATCAATTGATGCAACTTTAATGAAGGAATTTAGAGTCTTAGCTCTGTTCCTGATTTGCTATGACTTCCTAGAAAACTCCCAGTTATAGAATATTTAAGCAACATTAGCTTTGAAAGGCAAGGAAACTAAGTTCCAAATAGATTAAATAGAAAAATGTAAGACTAGATAAATAACTGGAGCCACTGATTGAATTAGGACAAAGGAAGACTACCAATGAAGTCCAGCATTTTTTCCACTAAATACTCTCACTTTGTCTATCTTATTTTTAGTTCTTCGGGTGCTAAATAGTATTAGAAAAAGAGTATTCCCACATTTCATAATCTGTGAAATTATAAGAAGTCTATGATCCATACAATGGAATACTGTATAGCCATTTTTAAAGTATCTTGCTGAAGAGCATTGAATTACAAGAAATTTTGTTCATGATGTATTGATTTCAAAAAGCAGGACATAAAATAATATGCTTCATTTTTTAATAAAAATAATACATGCACAGAAGAGAGGAAAGATGCATGTTAAAATGTTAGCCTACCTATGGAGGGTGGGATTATTAGTGATATTCACTGAAATCTCAATTTTCTAATTTATCAGGTAGTATATTGTAGTTAGGGGAAAAAAAAGTCAATCTGCTGTATAATTTAAATTAATCCTTTACTTCATAGTTAGTATTATTCAGTAGTCCCCAACCTTTTTGGCACCAGGGACCAGTTTTATGAAGACAATTTTTCCACGGGGGAGATGGATTCGGGATGAAACTGTTCTACCTCAGATCATCAGGCATTAGATTCTCATAAGGAGCATGCAACCTAGATCCCTCACATACACAGTTCACAATAGAGTTTGCATTTTTATAAGAATCTGATGATCCCTGATCAGACAGGAGGTGGAGCTCAGGCAGTAATGCTCCCTTACCCACCATTCACCTCCTGCTGTGTGTCCTGGTTCCCGAAAGGCTGTGGACCTGTACTGGTCTGTGACCCTGGGAGCTGGGAACCTCTGACCTAGATAACCTTTTTATCATTATTTATATTGTTGAATAAAGCTCTTCAAATGATAGGTCACTATAATATTCTGAAAAGTTTCATGTGAAAGTGAGACTAAAACTCATCCACATGAGATATTTTTAGGGCAGTATTCTGTGTAACACTATGGGAGTACATACATATGATTACACTTTTGTAAAAATCCATAAAACTATTTAACATTGAGTGAACCCTAATGCAAATTTAAACTCATAAAGCTTCATTTTCTAACTTCCTTATATAAGCCATATGCTCCAACCAGATTAATCAGTTCACTCTCCCCTACTTCGCTCTTCGGGTCTCTCATTCTTGAAAATGGACACAAGTCGCTATGGTCACTATGCCTTCAAGAAGTCTTCAGTGGGAGTCTCTTTCCACTGAATGCCCGAAGCCTCCCCACTTTCTGTACCACCATCAATTTGACATAACAAATGCTATTTATTGCCTTGTGAGTGACTGATTTTGTACTCTTGTCTTCTGTGACCATTCAACTTTTATATTGTTCATTGATATTTAATAAAAATAAGACTATATAAGGCCAGGTACAGTGGCTCTTGCCTTATAATTCCAGTACTTTGGGAGGCCAAGGCAGGAAAATCACTTGAGCCTAGGAGTTTGAGACCAGCCTGGGCAACATAGTGATCCCATCTCTACAAAAGTGAAAAGATAATAAAAAACTTAGCCTGGCATGATGGCACACACCTGTGGTCCCAGCTACTTGGGAGGCTGAGGTGGGAGGATAGCTTAAGCCCCAGAGTTTGAAGTTGGAGTGAGCTATGATCATGCCACTGCATTCCAGCAGCCTGGGTAACAGAGTGAGACCCTGTCTCGAAAGAGGAAGGAAGGAAGGAAAGAAAGAAAGAAAGAAAGAAAGAAAGAAAGAAAGAAAGAAAGAAAGAAAGAAAGAAAGAAAGAAAGAAAGAAAGAAAGAAAGAAAGAAGGAAGGAAGGAAGGAAGGAAGGAAGGAAGGAAGGAAGGAAGGAAGGAAGGAAGGAAGGAAGGAAGGAAGGAAGGAAGGAAGGAAGGAAGGAAAGGAAGGAAGGAAGGAAGGAAGGGAGAGGGAGGGAGGGAGGATGGGAGGGAGACAGGAAGGAAGGAAGGAAGGAAGGAAGGGAGGGAGGGAGGGAGGGAGGGAGGAAGGAAGGAAGGAAGGAAGGAAGGAAGGAAGGAAGGAAGGAAGGAAGGAAGGAAGGACAGAAAACAAAAAAGAAAAAAATCACTATCTTAATCCCATAGTACCTAACAATGTTCTAGGAATTATTAAAATTATTACTTCAAACTTTATATTAAAAACATGAATGAACTTAATCTGACCTTTTCTGTTCTGACTTCCTAAACCTTGTGAGTTCATTAAAATGTATCTTTCCTCTATACTCCTGATGTCTTTGGGGTTCTCTATATCATGAGAACCATACACATAGGTGAAAGGAGCATTGCCCCTTCCACTTCTATGTCCATAGAGCAACAGTGGTAACTTCAGATGAAACTGGGGTCTCAGTATCAATAGCCTAGTTGGTTCTGCTAGTCAAATGTCAGTTTTCCTTAAATTCCAACATCCACTATTCCTAGTTCCAGTCTTCAAACATTATGGTTGCCCTCCAATCATATGAAGAAATCTTAGCTTAATGACTGGCTCAAAATCCCAGCTGTATTCTATGCTTCTGATTAATATGACTCCTAGAGTTACAGGGAAGAGGTGAGAGTTGCTTGTTGTTATGAGCAAAACATACCACAAATAAAAAATAAACAAAAAATTAAAAGACTTTTTTGCAACATAATTGTACCTAAATGGAAACCATATGAGAAGAGAGAGGAAAATATGAATAATCACTGTGAAAGTCTTTTTAAAGATAACTCTAAGAAAATATAAACAAAATATCAGCACAGTTTCTTTATTTTGGCATAACTTTTGACCTAGTTCAGAGAAAAATAATATTTACTAGTCAAAAATATAATACTTATTATTTACAGAGAATAAAGAAGCTCCAAAATTTGATTTCAAAGTTTTTACAAAAATGAATAAGACATTCACTTGTAAACACCTACAACTTAAATGAATTTGTTAACACTTGTGAGATCTTAATGATAATAACTGCATTTGACCATTAAGTTGTTATTATTATAACAACTTAGTTCAAGTATTAGAATATAGAGTTGGTGGTCTGATCCATTCATTGGCAGGAGTTCAGAATCACATATGTAACATCTAAAAGATGATGGTTTTTTTCATATGTTAGAGGTCCAATAAACTACTGGGTTCTATTCCCAAACTGACTACTATTTTGATGCTGATGACTACTATTTTGGCTCAGAGGGTACAGATCACAAAACATGTCCCCTCTCACCTGCACCCCCAGGAACAGAGATGGCCACAGACTTCTGAACTCTACTAACATTTAGTCTTTTTTATTTTGTAACTTCAGTTTAAAATTTTTCTATCAGTGCCATTAAAATGTAATGAGGATTCTCAGACTGTATTAGTCTATGCTTGATAGTAAAGAAATTAAATTCTATAATGATGCTGGTAAAGATGGTGAGTGACAACAATAATAGCTATAGTTGATACCAATTATTTGTCTACCTGACTTCCTCTCTGCTTCATTCCAGAAAATTCCTCACACCTCATCTGAGAACCGCTCTGCTCATCCACTGTACTGAAAGCTGTGAGAGCTGCAGGTTAAAGTCCCGTCCCACAAACCCTTCACGAAAGGTTTGGCATAGGATCCAACCTGCATTCATTCATCAAAATCCTTCCCCTGGACTTTTGAATGAAACTGAGGAGAATTAGTAGTAATCTCCTCACTGGTGGTAAAGCTAGGACAAGTCAAACAGATCTGAGTTCACTTGCACCATACAGAATGAAGAAAACCATATTCCAGTAGAAAAAAAAAAAAAAAAAACGAGGTTGAAATAAAGAAGTAAAAAAGTAGAGGAGGAGAGGAAGGGCTTGATATTGTCTCCAAAATGGCTTAAGAAGGGTTACTTTTACTTGTACTTTGCACTTAAAGAGTCCCAACTGCCACAATAGCTACCCTGTCTTAAGGCTTACACTGTGCCAGAAACTGGGCTTAATACTTTATATGCATTAACTCCCTCAATCCTTATAACTATTCTATTAGCTATGTATTGTTACTCACATAATTAAAGAAAATAAAACTGAGGCTCAGAGAGAGTAATTTACTCAAAGTTACACATTTAGCTAACTACATAACTAGAATTAGTCTGCCTGCCCTCAAAGTACAAACTCCTTTTCATTGCAGAATATATTTCCAACCTACCTTCCAAACATACAACTTTCACCAGCATCAAAATAGTAGTCAATTTGGGAATAGGACCCAGTAGTTTATTGGACCTCTAACATATTAAAAAAACATCATCTTTTAGAGGTTACATATGTGATCCTGAACTCCTGCCAATTAATAGATAAAGCCACCAACTCTATATTCTAATATTTGAACTAAGTTGTTATAATAATAAAGTGTGAGGAAAGAGCAAAATAAATTATAGTAGTATTTGAAAATAAATTCTAGATTCTCTCATTTGTTAGATAAGATGCTATTGAACCAAGAAGCTCAATAAGTTCTGATTTCCAGAAAATACACATCAAGTCAATGTAGCAGGCATTTATTGGAGCCCTTCTTTATGTTCTGTTGTGCACTAGACACTAATATACCAAATCAACAATAACAAAAATATATCCCTCTCTTACATAAGCTACTTGGAGGAACAGGACACACAAATGTTAAACATCTTAGTGTTATGTTTTTCTTAAAATTACAAATCATAAAATCACATCTTACATTCAGATGATGGGAAAATTTGTAGAGTCGGGGAGACCTAAAGCCCTGTGTCAGATGTAATGGAATCTTTAAAGATAAGTAGGAAGCTATAGACTCAAGGAGGAGATGCAAGAGTACTGCATCTGATACTCTTATTTCGCTTATTAGGTCCTTAAGGAGCCAGTACAAAAGTTGTTGTAGAGAGCCATGTGTGAAGTGCTGAAATGAGAATGTAGCAGAAGGGAAAGAAAAAAGAAGTATTCCAAGCAAAATATATACAAGGAATACATCACTAATTTAACATAGGAGATAAAGGAATAGATATAATCAATTATGACACCCAATTTAAAGGTTTAGGGCCTGGAGAAAAGGATGAGGTAACAAATGATGTGATTTCTTCTTCAGTTCACAGTTTCTTCCTTGTAAATAACAGACTATATTAATAAATCACTTCAGACACCTCACATCTGTCAAAATTACCAAAACAATGAAAGATAACAAAGGTTAGTGGGGATGGAGAGAGGAGAGAACTCTTGTATACTGTTAGTAGAAATGTAAATTAGTACAACCATTATAGACAACAGTTTGGAGAGTCCTCAATAATTAAAACTAAAATATGATCCAGCAATCCATCTTCTAGATATATATACCAAGGATACAAAATCAGTATGTCTGAGATATTCGCATTCCCATGTTCACAGCAACATTATTCACAGTATCCAAAATATAGAGTCAGTCTAGGTGCCCATCGACAAATGAATGGATAAAGAAAATGCAGTATACACGTACACTCTGGAATACTATTCGACCTTTAAAAAGAAGAAAATCTGGTCATTGGCATCAACATAGATGAACCTGGAAGACACTATGTTAACTGAAATGATCCAGGACCAAGAAGAGAAATACCACATGATCTCACTTGCATGCAGAATCTGAAAGATTGGAACTCTTTGAAGCAGAGAGTAGAATGCAGGTTACCAGAGGCTGCTGGTTTGGGTTGGTGGTGCGGGGAAGCAAAAGTTGAAGAGATGTTGATAAAAGAACACAATATCTCCATTAGATAGAAGGAATATGTTCAAGAGATCTACTGTGCAACATAGTGACTACTGTTACTAATATATTGTATTCTTTTAAAGTGCTGAATGTGGATGTGTAGTATCATTGCCACACACAAAAAAACTATATGAGATAATACATGTTAATTACATAGCTTTTACCATTCCACAATGTAATACATGTATCAAAACATCATGTTGTACACCATAAATACATAAAATTTTTACTCGTCAATTAAAAAATAGAACAAAATAAGTCAATCACTTGACAAACAAAGGATAACAGGACAAAGAGATTGGATGTCTTACACATTTTCTTGAAAATTTAATGAGATAAGAAATAAGAAAAAATAAGAATTTGGGAAAACTTTCCTCATAATCCAGCTCTTCTCCCTGTTTTCCCCTTCTCAGTAAATGGCACAGATCCTTACCCAATTGCTTAGGGTCAAAAATTTTAGGGTGATCTTTGACTCTTCTCTTTCTCTTTTCCTCAATATTCAGTCCATCAGCAAGTCATGTCACTTTCATCTTTAACATATATTTAGCCACATCTTTACTCCTCCATCACTGCCATCCTAATCTAAGCCATCATCATGTGTTATCCGAAAAATTGCAATAACAATGTATTAGCAGTTAGTGTCTCTGTTTCCACTCTTATCTCTTCCCCATCACCACCACCAACAGTCAATTCTCCACACATCACAAATCAGATTACAGTATAAGTCAGGCTCTGTCCTTGCCTTGTTTAAAATCTTCCAATGGCCAGGATAAAACCTAACCTTTATCATAAGATTGGTTGACAAAGTAACCATTTAATTTCAAAGATCACATGGCTACCCTTCAAAGACTCACAGTAAAAGATATGCATAACACTTGTAATGGGTAAAAGCAATTTTTTGTGTCTAAATCTAACTTGTCTTGATTTATTTACAATCCAAATAAAACCTCAACAGTTTTGTTCATCAGTCTTCACAAGTCAATTCAAGCAAACGACAACAGAGAGTAATTTCGAGATAAATTGATAAAACACAGAACAAAAGAAAGTAATTTTTCTTCAAAATATCTTGCTAAGCTTACTTTGGTTGATTGTGTAAGATATAAGTTTATAGATATAAGTTTATAAAGTTAACATGAAATTTTTCCTCCGAATCACACTACCATTATTCATATATATATTCAGGTATCTAATATAGATAATATATATATTCAGGTATCTAATATAGATAATATATATATTCAGGTATCTAATTATATATAATATATATATTCAGGAATCTAATATATAATATATATATTCAGGTATATAATATATATATTATATATATTCAGGTATCTAATATATATAATATATATATATTCAAGTATCTAATTCTGTTGGTGAAAATTCATGAAAGAGTCCAACTGAAATATGCTTATATCACAATATATTAGAAAGACTTATTGAATTGACTTTTAAGATTGTAGAGCCATGTTTAAAATGATGGCCTGAATAAGGTCTGTAGTTCAGTTAATACTGCACCAATATCAACTTGCCAGATTTGCTAATGTTTTATAGTTATGTAATATGTTATCATCAAGGAACATCGAGTGAAGGGCATATGTAAACTCTACTATTTTTGCAACTTATTTTGAGTCTGAAGTTATTTTTAACATTTTTAAAAAGGTTTTAAAAAGAAAGAATTCCATAAAATGAATATACTATGTTAATTGCACATCATCTGTATAAACTCATTAAATTACTCCTCCTCAGGACTGATATTAAGAAATTTTGTTTTTAATAGTTGTAATATGTAGAACACATGCAATGGAATCAGATAAATCAGGGTAAAAAATCCAGCCTCAGGAATTTCTAGCTTTATGAACTTGGAACATTTACTTAACTTCTCCAGCCTCAGTCTTCATATCCATAAAATGCAGATAATAATACCTAACTTACAGCATTGAAAGATTTAAATGAGATAATGTATGTAAAATGCTTAGTAGAGGCCTGACATATAACAAGCTTACATGATAAGAACCAAACAAATGGTAGCTAGTTAATGACTACGGATAGTTTTAATTAATAAAATTGAGTTCCTTTCAAAATAGCCTGTAGCTCAGACTCTGAATGAGGTTTTTAACACATTCTTATAAGAAAAATCCATTCATATAGTTCCTGCCAAATTCCAGCTTGCTAACCTTTTAATTATAATTAAAGTTTCTTATTGATCCTTGTTAGAAATGCTTACTTCACAAATCCTTTTGAGCATCAGAAAAGCACTTTAAATTCAACATGACCTAATCTGAATTCATAATCTTTTCTCTAAACTTAGTCCTCTTCAAGTGAATGACACCACTATCCAGCTACACAAACCAGAAACCAAGATTACACTTCATATTCAACGTGTCTTACAGATTTTATCTCCTGCCTCTAAATCTGCCCACTTCTCCATTACTCCTGCAGTGTACAAGTTACACTGTCTCTTGCTGGGTGTCTCTGGATCTACTTTCGACCTCTCCTGCTGTCTACATTCTGCCTACAATATTTTAGATGTACAAGTATGATAATAAGTGCCACCTCCTATCCATACTACCCCCTTAAAAACCTACAACAGCTTCAGGACACTCTTAGGGTGAAAACTAAAATTCTTGATATTGACAATGTATGTGGCCCTGACACTTAACTCCTTGGAACCCTGTCATTGTCAACCCCTACTCTCCACATCAACCATCATGGTATTCTTTCAGACCCTCATGTTCTCCATTCTCCCTCCCACCACAGAATCACCTCTCCACCCTCTGCTCCTCAATCACCTGTGCTGACTCCTTAATATCTAAAAAGTTAGAATGCCCCTAATCTCAATCTCATCCTCCAAATCTCTCTTCTACCCATGTTTTCTTCAATAATGACATCACCTACTTCCAACATGGCTGCTTCCAAACCCTAAATTATGCATCTAATTTTATTCTTGACACTTACTCTTGATGTCTTCAACTTTGCATGCCCCTGCTGCCTTCCATCCTGACAAACCTATTCCCCTCTCAGTCTTCCCATCTCAGTGCGTGCTTCCACCATTCACCAGTGTGCTCCATCAAAACACCTGCAGCACTCTTTCCTTGCCTCCACATGCAGTCATCAGCAGGACCAGCTGTTCTCTCCATCTCCACTGCCTCTTCCAGAGTCCCAGCTACATGATTTCTGGCCTCAGCTGGCCTCATAACTGATAGCCCAGCTCTACTCTTATCTCCATAATCCATCATCTACACAGCCAGAGAAGTTTTTTAAACAAAAATCAGATTCCACCATCCTCCTGCATAAAACCCTTCAGTGATTTCCCCTTTGACCTCTCATACCTGAACAGGTCCTGTATGACTTGGCACTTGCCATATCAGACAATGCTGTCCTCTGCTCACTCTGCCCCAGCTATAGTGACCTTCTGCCTGTTTCCCCCCTACCCTCACCCTAGGCCAGCTGGTTCCCTCCCGTCCTTCAGGTCTCAGCTCAAATTTCTCTTCCCCAAAGAGACTTTCCCTGCCCATTCAATCTAAAATGGTACCCTTCACATTTTATGCCCCAGCTATTTTTGATCATACCACCATACTGACTTCCTTACCAGCATATTTTATAATTTCAACTATGTCATTTATATTTCTGTATTTGTTTGGGTATTGTCATTCTCTCCACTAAGATCTGAGCTCCCAGAGGGCAGCAATCTCTTCTAATTTGCAATCTCTTCTATATGTCTAGTGCTTACAGTCTGACCTGGCACATAGTAAATATTCCTCAGATATTTGCTTAATAATTGAATGCTGTTTGCTCTGGCTAGAACACCGTTTCCACATATGTCCCACTTTGCTTAATTAATGCCCATTCTTCTTTCAGATTCCACCTCTGAAATTATGCTTCAGGGAAGCCTTCTCCAACTTCCCATAAATGCCTCAAGTTGACATATTCTTGTTTTCAGAATCCTATATAACCCATCCCTTCACAGAATTTATCATATATGTAATTTTACATTTACTATTTGATTAACGTCTGAGTTTTTACTTAACATTATATCTCCAGATCATAGCTCAATGTTTGACAAACATAAGCATCTGTAAAATTCATGTCAAATAATTTTAAATAACTGTGAACATAATACCTACTCTACAAAGAAATTCTGTACATAGAGAAAAGCACATCAAAGCATACCTATCAAGATATAAGATAGCTACCTATCATTTCACCAACAGGGATCCCTGCTATGCTGTATGTCCTTCCAGAAATTTCCATATTATGTATATGCATACATATTTTTATTTCTTTATCTACAAAACTAGGCTAGTATGTAATATTAATCCCCATATGAACGTGAATCTCTGCTCTCTTTTGTCAACTTGGAGTTCACTATTTTTCATCTTTGCCAAATTAAACTTTAAAATGGATTCCATTGCTGTTTTAATTAATATTTACTTCAATTTTAGTAAAGAAGACCATTTTTTCTATATGTTTATTAGCCAGATGTATGTTTTCTTTTATGGCTCACATATTCAAACCCTTTCACAAATATGTTTCTGGTGTATTCATATTTTTATTTTTATTCTTGACATATAAAAGTTCTTCACATGTAAAAAAGTTAGTCCTTCATCTGTACTATTGTATGTTGCAAACATTTTCTAATTGATCATTTGTCATTACATTTTGTAATTGACATGCAGAAATATTGACATTGTTATATTGTCAAATCTATTATTTATTTGCTATGGCTATTGTTTTGCTTGTTATGATCAGAGAAGTCTTCGCTAGTTTAAATTACAGGTTTACTTAAACCTTCTTCAAATAATTTTATGGTTTTAATTTTTTACTTTGTTTTTTTTTGTTTTTGTTTTTTTTTGAGACAGAGTCTCGCTCTGTCACCCAGGCTGGAGTGCAGTGGCCCGATCTCAGCTCACTGCAAGCTCCGCCTCCTGGATTCACATCATTCTCCTGCCTCAGCCTCCCAAGCAGCTGGGACTACAGGCGCCCGCCACCTCGCCCAGCTAGTTTTTTGTATTTTTTTAGTAGAGACGGGGTTTCACCGGGTTAGCCAGGATGGTCTCGATCTCCTGACCTCGTGATCCACCCGTCTCAGCCTCCCAAAGTGCTGGGATTACAGGCTTGAGCCACTGCGCCCGGCTACATTTTGTGTTATAATCCACCTATAATTTAGAGTAAAACATAAAGTGAGAATCTAATTTTATATTTTTCCAAAGCATTTACTGATTATTCCAGCCTGTCTTCAACTAAATTCAAATGCTAGTTTATTCAAATTCTAAAAATAATTCATGACTGTGTTTATTTCTTGGTATTCTTTTTAGTTTTGGTGCCAACAACAGATTACTCGTATTAGAGGCATATATTTAAAAAAAGTAACGGCTAATGTTTGGCTATTTTCAAATATATATTGTTCCAAAGAATTTAATGAGTCAGATTCTGATGAATATATTAGACCTGTGATTCAAGTTGTATTAGATTTGACATCTTTAAAATAATGAGCTGTCAAATTTTTGTTCCGCATCACCATTTATTCTAAACTCCTTTTATGCTTTTGAACAGAGTTTTATAGTTTTGTTTTTATAGGTTCTGTAATTTTTCTTAAATTTACTTCTAGATATTTGTGGTTGAAATTTTAAATAAGATTGTACGTTATAATTTAAAAGTTTATTGCTTGTATATTAAAAAGCTGTTGATGTGCATTTATTGAAGGCAACTGATAGTTTTTCAGATAATTCTCTAGTTTTACAGGATGAAATGTGGTTTATAAACCACATAAAAAATAGTTTGGATTATTTTCAATAATTGGATCTAATGTATTTTTCTTGCCTGCATACATTAGCTAAAACTTTAATAATAATATTTAATGATTGTTGTAATAAACAATAATATTTAATGTCAGTTTTTCTCATAAAATACAAAACTGAGAGGAATCCTTTAGTGTTTATTTTGTATTATTATTTAAACCAGTGCCTCTCCACTAATGGTTATACCATCCAAATAAATAGCATTAATTTAAAAGAAGTATCCTTGTAGTCTTCATTTACTGTTTATTCCAAGAATGTTTGCTGAATTTCATTAAACGTATTTCCATTTTGTGCCAAATTGGTCATGTTCTTAATCTTTACATCTGGTATTAAGGTAAATTATATGAATGGATTATTCATTTCAAATTATCTTTGCTCACTTGAATGAAACACATTCAAACATAGCTTCCTTTGTTGCTTTTTTACTCATGACTTTTACATTCTATTTGGATGTTGTCTCAGTTTTCTTTTTTTTTTAGCTATTTTTAGTAGCTATAAACAAGTATAAAGATTATTTTATGCCTGTTCCCTTAAATTAATTGGGAATAGATTATATAGCATAGGAATTATTTGATATTCAACTGATTGGAAGAATATGGTATAAATTTATGTGAGCCAAATACACTTTTAGAGATAAATCTTTGATAAATTTATATCTTTCACTGTTTCTGGTTCTTTATGTTTTATTCTTCTCTAGCCAATAATGATAACTCTAAATTATCATTAAAAATTCCTTTTTATAAAGTATTTTTCTCAAAAATGTTAAAGTTGCACTATATACACTTATATTTTTTACATTATAACTGTAACCTATTCTGTACATATATTTGAACTGTCATTTCTCATTTTATATATTGGGGTTTTCTTGGTATGATTAAAGTTACTAGAGATTAAACCACTACCTCTTTTTAAAAATTTAATCTTACGAATTTTCTACTTTCTATTTCACCAATTTCCGCCTTTTTCTTGCATCGATTGAGTTCATTAGACTTGTGGGTTATTTTGTTTCTAATTTCTCATATTGACAGTTATTCTTCTTTGTTTAGAAGAATTCTCATTGTTTAGAATAATTGTCAATATGAAAACTGTCCATAAGAAAAGTTTGTTTGCTTATTCAATCACAAAAGCATTGAATGTGATGGCATGTTTTACAGTATCTTGTATGCTATACTCTCATTATTGTTATTTCCCAGCTATTCTGTTGGTAAAGTTTTGATGTTTTCTTGGGTATAAAAGTTATTTAGAAAATAATTTATTATACCTTTTTTTCTTGTAAGAAATTAAGATTGTTGGTTTATATTTTATTTTAATCTCTATGTTTATTATATTGTGATCACACACTATCATTAAAATTTATTAAGGTTGTAATTATGGATATATATTTTTTTAGGTAAAGGAGTAGTTTGATATATAAATTAAATTTCTTTTATTATATTACTCATGTTCTTCATATTTTCTTTACCTTTTTTAACCTAATTAAAAGATTTGGAACTGAAAGAGGTAAATAAATATCTCGGATTGTGATTTTTGTTTCTGTCAATTTCACCTTATATTTCCTAGAGATTAGCTTTATATTTCTATATTGTATTTATCTGCTGTAAAACTTTTCTGACTGTTAGGGCCTCGCTATGATTGAAGTCTTTACTAATGTAAAGTATAATTATTTAACCAATTGAAACATTTATTTTGATTTTTACATGTTTTGTTAATAATTTTGAGGCTCCTTTACTTTATTTTAGATGTCAATGATTTATTCTTATTCAATATTTAACTTTAAATTTCTCCTAATTGGTTTTAAGATTTCCTCTGGTAAAAAAAGTTATAATTACATTTTGACTTTTAACCCAATTTTTCTACATAGCATTATTTTTCACAAATATTTTGTTTTGTAACTGGTAAATGTATTCTTACTTTCTTATTTCTGTTTCTTTAAATATATCTTTTTGTTGCTTTTATTCTTTTACCATTTCATTTTCTTCTTTTTTTTTTAATTTACTATCTATTTTATGGTTTCTTTCATTTTTTCCCCTCTGGTGATTTGGAAAGTATATATAATATTCAAAATTCTAATAAAACAAATTAACTCATATTTACCTCCTATGGTTATAGTTCCAGATTTTTATCTGATAATTTTGAATGGTGAAGATTCATTTATATGTCATATTTGCTAAACTATTATACACAGTTAATCAATCAAACACTAATCTAGGTGTTACTGTGAAGGTATTTTGTCAATGTGGTTAACACAGTCAGTTGAGTTTAAGGAGATTAGGCCACCCAATAATGTGGGTGGGCCTCATCAATCAGTTGGAAGGCCTTAAAAGCAAAACTGAGATTTCCTTTGGGAAGAAGAAATTCTGCCTTAAGACTGCAAATCAGTTCTTCCGTACTTTGCAACGTGCTGGCTTGCTTACAAATTTCAAACTCTCCAACTCCCATAATTGTGTAAATCTATTCCTTGAAACACATCTCTTTATATATAAATGCATGTATATTAATATTTATTATATCTATTGTATAATTTATATACATATAACAGGTAGGATACACACATACACACACACACACAAGCACATAACCTACTGATTATGTATTTTTTGTATAAACAGAACCCTAACTAATACATTAACTTTTCAAATGTTATTTCTTTTACAAGAACAACTATTAGAATTTGTTTTAGGTTGGACGTGGTGGCTCATTCCTGCAATCCCAGGCCTTTGGGAGGCCAAGATGGGTGGATCACCTGAGGTCAGGAGTTCAAGATCAGCCTGATTGACATGGTAAAACATCTCTACTAAAAATACAAAAATTAGCCTGGCATGGTGGTGTGTGCCTGTAATCCCAGCTACTTGGGAGGCTGAGGCAGGAAAATCGCTTGAACCCAGGAGGCAGAGATTGCAATGAGCCAAGATTGCACCATTGCACTCCATCCTGGGCAATAGAGTGACACTGCGTCTCAAAAAAAAAAAAAAAAAAAAAAAAAAGGAATTTGTTTTAATAACCATAGTTACACTATAATATTTAAATTATTTCAGTGCTTCTTAGTTATTTATATTATTCTCAAATTTTATTTCTGTTCCCGAATTTTCAATTTAGTTTAATCTCTTTATTTGAACACTGAATTTTCTTCCATTTTTCACATGTGCGTCTTAGCAGTGTGTCCAATTCTTTGGTCGCAATATCTTTTTTTCCTTAAACATTTATAGATGTGGCATCATGATCTTCCCACATGTGATGGTATAGAGGTGAACGCTAAGGCTAGAAAGCTTAATGTTCCTTTCCTTTATTTTTTGTTCACTCTATTTTTCTTATGCTATGAAGATGATGTAATGAAGCAATCACTGTCCTTTATATTAATCTTTTCTAATAAAATGTAACTATTCTCATGTTTTCTATGTGTATTTCAGTTATAGTTTTCATTATTCTTTCTGTTGTAGTTATTCTGAGTTCTTATTAAAAAGGACATATTACCCATAGATAGCTTTTAGTTTTCTGATCTCTATTTCTAGTACTTTATCTTTTGTCATTTTCATTTCCTAGTCTGATCTTCTGTGTTCGAATAGGTCTCCATCAGTTTGTTCTTCATTTTACCCATGCAGTTTGAGGCAGCAATGATTCTATCCTTTACTGCCTTCAATGCATTATTAAATTTCACAATATACTTCATATGTTTCTTCTCCCTCCTGTTTTATTTCTGTCTATATCTTAATGAGCTACCTTTTCAGCTTAGACATAGTATTCTCACCGCATACTTCACCTCTTATCTCATGGAATTCATGTATTTTAAGATTTTATGGACAGCAATAATTATGTATTATCTAAAATTTTCTCCTGGAATAAACTATGTTCCTCTACTACCTTTTGCATGTTTTGTTGTCCTTCATTAGGCTATAGAGATATTTTTTAAATTCCCTATAATCGCTTCTTTTTCTACTTACTCATCCTTTAATTATAATGCTTAACCTAAAATTCAATTTCATATTGTAACAAAATCTCAAGCAGAAGCAACCTAAACAACCACCAAGCAAAAGCCCTAAGTTACTCTCATTCCTTACCTCTCATTTCCTGAGGCAATATCAGCTCCAAGATGTGTCCAGGAGTTCTTAGAATAAGCACTGTAAAGCTGAACTTTCCCATAAACCCCTGAAAATAAAAGGAGTAACAGTTGGATAGAAAAATCCTTCAGAGGAATTAAAGCCAGGTAAGTAAAAGTCATTCTATAGGCTGTTGTGCAAAACATGGGATATAGAATCTCTATATGAAGGTTCCATATTATCAAAAGCATTATCTAAATGCTCTATTTTACAATACTAAGATATATCTCACATGGCTATGAAACTTATTCTCTCAAATGCTATAGAAAAAAGAATGCTACACCACATCATAATAATCTAAAAGGTGGGAAGCAGACCACTCTAATGACTAAAGTTGAAGAGGTACTCCTTTCCACTCTTGATGTGACTCCAAACCATTTGCAGTTCTTTTGGAAGTTAACCAGTTTTGGTATTTTTTGTTATACACTAGGTTCTCCAGAAGCATGGTTAATTTTATTTCCTTAGGATAGAGTTTTAGAGCTATTAGCTTTATGTTTAGTGGCTGGACTTAATATTTTGTCCCATATCAAGGGAGAGATTTCTAAGTCCTTTGTTTCAAAATGCAATTTATTTCAGACTCATAAATTAAAGTCTTACCAGGAACGTGCTTGATATAGCCCAGTTTTATTTTTTCATGTCTTTCCTCTTACATATTTTATTGCCATTTTCAACCATAATTCCTCATATTCTAGTGGTTTAAAAATGTTTTGACCATGAAACTCACCAGTAAAAGAAAAAACATGTGATTGTGTACTCTAAGCACATGTATATTTATATTATTTACATAATTCAGATATTTATATTTAGATAAAAAATATACACATATATGAATATACTAATATATATTTGAATAGAAGTTCTAATATTTTATTCCTGCTTCCAAATGTATTGTCTGCATATCCCTGGATTGGTGCACACTATTTTATTGCAAGTCACCAATTTAAAATTTTTACAGTTTTCATCAGAAATCATAGAAATAAAAGAAGCAGGAAATCACTAAGGTACAAATAATATGCCTTGGGTTTTCATCTGATATGGACCGAAAAAAAATCCCAGTTAATTAGAATTTAACCAACTGTTTATATCAACATCCGTATCTTTTCCCCCACATATCAACTATGAAAATGTCAGAAGATAATAAAACTAAATCAGGATAAATGGATACAAAAAGAACCCCATTTTCAGGACGTGTCCTGAAACCAATCTTTCATAATAGCATTTATGTATTTCATAAGACATCATCACCCAAAACAAAAATCCATCTTTTTTCACTACCGGCTAAGTAAGCTAGGCTTAGAAGGATTCTGAAGTAATTTAAAGAGATTTCCAACCAAAACGTTTATAACAAAAAGCAGTTCATGTCCTTAAATTTGAATTATCCAGAAAATTCAATTGACCAGAAAAGTAGATTTCTTGGTCATTTCCAATCATCAAAGTTTACTGTAAAATGACACAATTTCTTAGTTGTTTCAAGAAGATTATAAATGATTTAATACGATTAAAATTTTTCATCTACTTATGATACTACAAAAATTTGAGCATGCAGTGAAAGAAATACTTCATTCTTTATTTCAATTTAGTATCAAAGAAAATTTCAAAGACACTAGTTTGACCATACGGCCCGGATCAGGGATCAGAGCAGACATCTGTGGATAGTCCTAACAGAAAGTTTGTTCCAGTATTATCACACTACAGAAAAGAGTGGATACCACAGGCAAAAGGACATCAAATGTTCTTATAATAATCCATCTAGTCTGTCAACTTGGAAAAATTAGAACATTCTTGAACCTCTTATTGTTAGAAAGATAAAATAAATAGCATGCATGGGAAAAAACCCTTTGGAAACTATAAAGTGCTATCAAAGTATTATATGACAATGATTATATATTATAGAACTAAGTTAACAAACTTCATACTATCTTAACATTTTTGTCTCCACTCTATTGAGTTACTGAGACCCAGAGAGGGAGCCACTGACTGCTAATGAATATTAAATTTATATCTCATAGTGTTCAGAAACCTCAGAAATGATGATCCTTGCTCTTTTTCCACAAGGTAAAATGGTTTACTTGAAAACCTCCAACACAGCAATGCATCTAAAGGAGAATCCAAGGAAATTAACAACCAATTTTCTTTAAGAATGCTCGTATTTTTTTCTTTTAGTTAATTTTTTTCTCATTTATATAATAGTTGAAATAAGTTCACTACACTTTGTTATTCTTTTAGATATTATACTGTCACATAGCTTAAATATAATAACATATTTATTACTCTTTTAGATATTGTATTGTCACACAGCTTAAGTACGTTATTATATTATAATAACCACACAGCTTTATAGTGTCAGCATTTGGATTAAGATTATTATATTATAATAACATATTTAAGCTATGTGACAATAAAATATCTAAAAGAGTAATAAAGTATAGTGAACTTATTTCAACTATTATATAAGTGAGGGAAAAATAACTAAAAAAAAAAATGAACATTCTTGAAGAAAATTGCTTCATGCCAAGAGTTATCCCTCTTTACTTATAAAATTAGTAATGCCCATATAGAGAAAGTGGGAAAATACTTAGAATCTGGTGAACATTCTCTTATTCCTCAAAACTGAGTTAGTTGGGGATACATACATATGGTTATACAAGCCCAGTCCCAGTTTCTGTACTTTTACATAGATCAATTTAAAATAGGATTTGATATTGTGGCAATAACAAATAAAGAAATTGTCAACAGTGAATGTTTCTTATTAATGTATAGATCAGTTGTATAAATGTATCAATAATAGAGTAGTATTTATAGTTGATAATACTGACTCAGTCAAAATTTTAGTGTCTGACTAATCTGGATCTTAATACAAATGCTGACACTATAAAGCTGTGTGGCTTTCTGCATGTCGTTCATCATCTCTGAGTCTTAGTTTTGACATCTCTAAAATGGACACTGCTCACAAGAGAGCTGGTAAGTAAAATAATAAATATAAATTACCTAAAAGAGTGTTTCAAATTTAGCATATGTTCTATGAATAGTATTTCTCTATAAGATACAAACACACAATACACACACAGGCATTTTATTTTTAATGAAAACTATATTATACTCTTACCAATTGTTCCTGGGTCAATATGAATTCCATTCAAACGATCACAAAAGACTCCCTCTGAGGCTCTAAGGAGAATCAGAAGCTTTTGTTCCTTTTCTAAGGGATTTTCTAAAGTACCTGTTTACAAAGAAAAGTATATCATTCAAATCAATTTGAAATTAAAAGAAAGAGAGGGAGAAATTGAGGTATAATTTCAAGAATGCAATGTAGATACTGTAAAATAAACTATATGGAGGAGTCAGTGATTATGTAAATGAAATAAGAATAGGAAAAACAAAAGATTCACTAAACGTCTCTGAAGGAGACTCATGTATTATTCACCAGATATTCACTCTTCTTTCTTTATTAAGGCAGCGTAAACTTTCCTGACCAACTAATATTTATCCTGGTCATATGACTTGCTTTGGCCAGTGAAATTTGTGTGAAAGTGATAGGAATAGCAGTTCTCAGTTGATGCTTCAAGGGACTTGGCAAGTTGTTTTGTTTTGTTTTATTTTGTTTTTTACCAGATTTCTTTCCATGTTGTTCTCTACCATGAATGGAAAATTCCTTAAATAGCCTCTGGTATCTGAATGAAGAGACATACAGAGCAAAACTGAATAGAACACACAAGATGGAGCCAAGTCCAACCAAGTCTAACATAAATATTTCTTGATGCAAACCACTGAGATTTGGGGATTATTTGTTACACACCATTATTATGGCAAACCTGCCTGATACACTGTCTATGGCTAGACAAACTTCAAATTTCTTTATATGCATCTTAACATTTACTCCTCACAACAAACCTGAGAAGTCAGTATAATTATTATCCCAGTTTTAAAAATTTGCACATAAAGAGTCTTAAAGGTTAAGGGACTTGTCTAAATTGATCCAACTATTAAGTAATAGAATCTATTTTAACAAAGATCTGTTTATGCTAAGTGTTTATTTAACAAATAAGAGGTTATTTTCTAAAACTAAATTCTTTTAGCAGCATAAAGACTCATAAAGACATAAGGCTGTGATACTCAGACAGCAGTTGGAATTGTTTCTGACCTTATTTTATTGAGTTTGGTATGAAAATTCATACTTCTACGGTATGATAATTGTTCAGGGAATTTGTCAAAATAGCGTTAGTGACTATGGACCTAAGGAAGGTTAGTCTCTTTGGAAAATATGTCTTGGAGTACAAAAATATTAAAGTTATTAAAGTCAGGTTTTTAAGAAATAACTGGTCCAGGCACGGTGGCTCATGCCTGTAATCCCAGCATTTTGGGAGGCCGAGGGGGGCGGATCACGAAGTCAGGAGATCGAGACCATTCTGACTAACACAGTGAAACCCCGTCTCTACTAAAAATACAAAAAATTAGCCAGGCGAGGTGGCGGGCGCTTGTAGTCCCAGCTACTCGCGAGGCTGAGGCAGGAGAATGGTGTGAACCCGGAAGCCGGAGCTTGCAGTGAGCTGAGATCACGCCACTGCACTCCAGCCTGGGCAACAGAGCCAGACTCTGTCTCAAAAAAAAAGAAAAAGAAATAACTGTTGGGAAGGTAATCCCCAAATTACATACCAAATCAGACAGATTCATAAAAACCACCGGCTATCAAATGCGTCTTCCCAGTTTATAAATTCCCGAAAAGATAACCAAAAATGACATTGTTAAATACAATGTGAAATAACTAGCAAACTTACAATTGCCTAGTTTTCATCTTAGTTGCTGGTCTTTCGAGCAACATAAAATCATTCCCTCTAGCTGACACTTCCTATATACCTGGTTAGCCAAAAGGCACAGGTAAGTCTGAAGCTTGCTACATACCTATCTTTATAGTTCAGCCTTCACTGCCATTATTCCAGTACTCTGCTGAAAGCAAGATTCAGAAAGGTAAGTAAATCTGCCTAGAGGCATACAGTAGGTCAGTGGGTGAGCAAGCCTATGTATTTCCAATAATATGCAAAGATGTGTTGCTCCTCTGTGTAGGTAATGAAACTCCTCAGCTGAGAGCCTGATGCATCATCTTAGTGAAAATAAAGATGTGCTAGAGCAGAAAGAAGGGAAGCAGGGGAGGATGAAAATGTTCAGTAAATGTGTATAGCGTAGCTGTTATCTTGCCGTTACAAGTCTGTCCAGTAAGCTGTTTTCCAACTGTGATTTCATTTATTTCACGGAGGGTAGTTTAGAGTCTTTGGGGGAAAAAAAATGGCCTAGCACTAAAGAGATACCAGAGGGAAAAAAGTAGGACAGTTTTTGCCCTAGAGAAACATATGCAGAGTCCTACAAAAAGAGTTCAGCGTTCCTCTAAAATTAGAGATTAAATCAATTATGCAACCCAACACTGCAGCACATGTGGAGCTTTCGCAGAAAGTCTGGGCAAAATTAGTTAGCCTGCTGTGATCTTTTGGTATCTGCAATGGCCAGAATTTGGCTTCCTTTTTGTAACTGAGGGAAAAAGAAAGATGGAGAATAGGGACTAAGTAGAAAGAAGGCAAAGGTGACCTAAGAGAAGGAAAAATGCTTCTTGAATGTGTAAAAGCTGATAAACGGAAAGGTTTAAAGGCTGAGATCCTCATTTTCTTCACAAATCTAGCAATCAAAGAAAGGTGAGGTGCTCTCTCCAGCATGGGCTTTGCCCCTAAATGAGGGTAGCCACTTCTGAGACAGAAGATGCTAAGGATATGCAGCTCATCCTTGGTTTACCTTTGTAAAGCTTCTCTAAACTATAGCAAGAGGCATATTAAATCTGGGCAAATTTATGTATTCATAATGGGCAGGAATATAATTGTCATTGTGCTGCAAAGACATTCCGGATGTTTCCACATGCACGATTTAATTCTCACAATTTTATGACGAATACAGTTGAGGTTCTGATGAGGAAACTGAGGCAAAGAGAGGTTAAGTAGCTTGTCAGGAATCACATAACTGTTAAATGGCGAAGTTGGGCCTTAGACTTAATAAGTACCATCCTAGGACATGTGGATATGGAGGAACAGAAAAGAAGTAAAGGGAAGCAGACATTACTTTGTATAATGGTGGGCAGTGAAGGGGAAACAATGTGTTCCAGATGCTAAAATCACGTGAGATGGAAGAAAATGAGTTCTGGCATATGAAAGAGAATCATTATAATTATTTGGGGAATATAGTACAAATGGGTTCCAGGAACTTCAAAAGGTAAGAATAAGAAAAAAGGACATTTCCTTATTTTATTAACTAAAGCTCTTTGATGGAATCAAGTATAATCCTAGTTTGCACTTAAGCCCACTCTATCAACATGACTCACCAGACCTTGTACCAAGCCAACCCATAAGAAATTATTTACCCTTCCCTCAACTCACTCTCCTCTGTGCTCATGAGATTTCCCAGCGTTTACATGTTTTACCTTCATCTTAACTAACTTTGATTCATCCCGTAAAACTTGGCTCTACCATAATTTATTCCTGAAAGCCTTCTATGATCTTGAATTAGATGCCCCCTTTTGTGTGTAAAATGTTCTGTACCCCTTGCTACAGTAATTCTACTTCAAGCAACTTGTCCTAAAGAACTTGTAGGGGACAAGGGCAAAGAATAATGCCCAAAGTTCTCCACATCAGTGTTATTTATTTATAATTGGCAACATTTAAAAACACCTTGAAATAGCAAACAATTAGAAATATTTTTGTCCATTTGAAACTCCTTCCTTTCTTCCCAGACTTTTTGACATACTTAATAGCTGAAATGTACAAGTCCCCAAGCAACCATATACTCCCTTGCTTCTGCCCCTCTCTGCCTTCATTCCTGTTTTTGTCACGGCCAACTCTTACATACTCTCAAACCCAGTTCAGATGTCATCTCTTCTGGAAAGGGACTTGTCAACTAAGTCTGGGTTAAGTGACCTTCTAAGGGCTATTACAGAATGCCATGTTTTACCACAATACTTCTAAAACTATACTGTAAGGGCCATTTACCTGATTGCCTCCTTCTCTCAGTGAGTGCAAGAAGAAACTATGTACTCCCAGCAGAGTTTATTTGAAGATATTTTATTTCAGAAATATTTAACTTGGTCATTTTTACCAACCCTCCTGGAGAAAACAATTGGAATAAAGAGAAATACCCCATAGTAATAAAAGACTAACTTCACCAGTAAATTACAACTTTTAAGCATTTATGTACCTACCATTATAGCTTAAAAATATATACTGCAAAAATCAACAGGACTACAAGGACAAATGGATATACCTATAACACTTGTTGTAAAGCCAACACAACTGTTGTTAAAAAAAAAATACAATAATGATACAGCAGTTTTGAATAATGCAATTTGCATATTTGACATAACAGGCATAGATGGAAAACTAGACCCACAAAGAATGTACATTCTTTTAAAGCATGCACAAAACATTTTAAAAAATTGATCATATGATAAAGCAGTTTAGCAAATTTTAAAAAATTGGAATTATACAGCATTTGTTTTCTGACCATAGTTCCATCAAAATTTATAATTTGTAACAAAAAAATTTCAAAAGTAAGCTATATTAATTTTTCCAATTATCAAAGAATACCATTAAGAAAGTAAAAAAGCAGCTGGATGTGGTGGCTCATGCCTTTAATCCCAACACTTTGGGAGGCCAAGGCAGGCGGATCACAAGGTCAAGAGATCTAGACCATCCTGGCCAACATGGTGAAACCTTGTCTCTACTAAAAATACAAATATTAGCTGGGCATGGTGCCACACACCTGTAGTCCCAGCTAATCAAGAGGCTGAGGCAGGAGAATAGCTTGAATCCCTGTCGTGGAGGTTGCAGTGAGCCAAGATCATGCCACACTGCACTCCAGTCTGGTGACAGAGCGAGACTCCATCTCAAAGGAATTAAAAAAAAAGAAAAAAGAAAGTAAAAAAGCAAGCCACAGAGTGGGAAAAGATATTTGTACTACATATAACCGACAAAAGATACATTCCAAAATATATAAATAACTTCGGTAAATAAATATAAAACAGGTACATTCATCGTTAAAAAAGAGTAAGAGAACAGCTATTTTACAAAACAAGATACTCTCAAATAAATAATAAATACATTCTACTATGCTCAATCATATCATAAAAAAGAAATAAAAATTAAAACAAGAATGAGATCTCACTACATATCCAGTAGACTGGATTTATAATGTTTAATTAAGCATATTTTTTCATTTTATAAAATTTGTTGTATATGTGTGTCATTTTCCACAATTAATAAAAATACATTAAATGACTATGTTCCAAGAATACTCTTCAGTGACTTTTGTTGATCAAAAGAGGGGAAACTGGCCAAAATTTTAGTCACATCTTCTGAATATACTATTTTCCAGGTGCTATTCACTGACTCCAAAGCAAAAATTGTATTTTTATATAATTTGTATTTTTATCTGAGTTAATCTTAAAACTCTATAAATACCTTGATTGCACATGAAAGATAAAGAAATTACCCCCGAAATAAATTTTGTACATTTTTCCCTTGTCCTCAGAAGTGGGTTAAATGGTGATGACTTTGGAAGTTGAGCTTCTACTTAAAGCATAACTATTTTTCTCATGCCCTGCAATAGCGATTTTCTCCAGACCAGAGCCTCTAGAACCTTCTTACTATCATATAAACCCAAGCCGGTAAATAGCACTGAGCCAAGTAAATTGCAGCACACATTTTTTTCTGAAGTAGCTTTTAATTCGCAGTGTATATTTGACCCGCTTATTCCTAAAACATTCCTCCCCAATAGAACTGATTCCATCTGAAAATAAATGTAGGGTAGAATGGGGCTTACAGTCCAGTAAGATAAAAATTGGTTATAAAAATCAGTAGGCATTATCAAATAACAATGTCCAACCCCTCATACAGTGATTTTATCCAAGCTGACAAATTTTCATTTTTAATGAGGCCTCTCAACTTATCAATAATGGAATATTAAAATAAACATGAAAATATGTTATTCATTCACTACTTACAAAATGTATAAAAATTCTTAAAACTTCTTCCATAAGGTTGAGCAAATTACCTCATTTCTTTAAGCCTCAGTTTCCTCAATGATAAAATAGGCACAATACTAGCATCCATTTTTTGTGAGGGTTAAATGATTTAGTCCATGCTAATAGTACAGGGCACAGTGTCTGTATATGATACATGTTTTTTAAAAATATTGGCTTTTAGCAGTATTAATAATAGTTGTAAAAAAGATAGTAATAGTAACCATGGAGGTATCACACTTATTCAAAATTAACCTTTAAATTTGAAAACTTAAAAAAATAAGGCAAGTTCTTCCTAGCAAGTAATATCTAATTCCTAAAGTACTAGCTAGACACTAGACATTTCAAAGCAAAAATATTAAGTGACTACTTATTTCAATGTCCAGCCCAAGGAACTTCAGAAAACACAAAGTTTACCTTAAACTGAAACATTCCTGTAAGTTTTCTAACTAAAAAAACAAATCATTCATTCATTCATTCACTAGTTTTCTTAAAATTATTTTGTTTGTATGCAAAATTAAATATTTTATAATAAATGTATTATTTGATTATTTTAATAACTAAATAAATCCCTAAGAAATACTATATTACTGTTATATGGATTCATGAGTCAAAAGCACAGTCTAAGAAAGACTGATTTAAAAATTATTAAAATAGGAAAGATGATTACTGCAAATGCCTTTAGTAAAGACTAACTGATGTCCCAATAGACAGAAGAATCTTTATTTGTATTAGCGTTTGGCTTAAAAAAATATGAAAAATACACACACACACACACAAACACACACACATAGATTTAAGGATAATATGATGTTATGAGAGAACTAATATCCATCAGAAAATAAACAGATCTTTCTATTCTTAATATCATTTTGAAATAAGTATTATTTAACTGTTGGCTGCCAGCCTTATTAGGGACTCTCCAAGCACAGAAATGAGTTTTAGCGTTTCCTGTACCTCTAAGGGGCAAAGCTTTTACACTTTTGCTCCTACGGCTAAATAAGTAACAGCTTTAAAAGTCACATCCCTTTTGTGTCACCTTTTTATTTTATCAAGCAACTGTTAGTTTGATTAGGGAACTGTCCATCTAAATAAACTGAACAAACCATCTATTTTGCAGATATCTATGTACACTTATATTTTACACATTGCATGCGTGGGTATTTGTGTCTTTTTCTAATCATAGTTAAATTTGAAGGAGGACATACTTTTTAACTTCATATATTTTTTTAAATGAACATCACATACAAGATTCTCTCTGGCTGCTCAATGGGTCTGACTACTGGGTATTGTGGCTTTAAGCTGGAGGATATGTTTTAATCTACACTTTTCTCAGGTTTGTCTCCTTGTTATTACTTAATCATCCAATGAGCCTTACAGAACTGTCAGTTTGAAAGGCAATAAACTGTGTATGGATTTTTCTTCTTCTTTAGGATTGAGAAAGTCCCAATCATGGAAGCAATGAAAGAAACTTCCATATACCTAGTACTTCATTTCCTGACAATCAAAGGCATGTGCTAATGATGACCTTAGGCTCCTGGCTACAAATGTGAGACAGGGCTGACAAATACCCATCACTAACCCTGAAAAACAATATGTGACAAGTTTTAGGATAAAAGCCGAGTGCCTAGTATAATTACTGAGCAACTAGACAATGCATCATGTGACCTGGTTGTAACAGGCCAAAGGAACAATGAACTGCTGTGTCCCCAGGGATGGCAATGGTTGGGGCATATCTTGTTGACTTAGGGATCAAGGAGGGTTCTATTAAGCTGTAAATATCCATCAGAATATTTGTCTCACAAATGTATTTTTACAATACAAAAAAACTTTATAAAATTATATAAATTCATTATTATTTTATATTATTTAAATGATACATTTATATTATTTTAATAATTAATACAAATGTTTTATTATTGGTAACCCCTCTCTGAAGTCTTCCTAAAAAGTATTAAAAGAAGATTTTTCATTCACAGTTTTAAAAGTACAAGATTAAAACAGTCTTTATTGAGTTGAATGTTTGAGTCAATAACAAGTTAACAGCATTGATATCTAAAACAACAAGGAACACGTTTGTTAAAGCATGGGCACAACGTCTCATATAAGAGGAGACACTGATGAAAGGGATGGACTCAGACAGCTATTCATGGGCAAAGCTTTTATATGTTTTAAAAAAAACATTTAAATCAACAAACAAGTGTTTATTGAACAAGCTTTGAGTTGGGGACATTTTTAAGTCGGTTTTCCTGTTCTAACAGATTGTAAAAATGAAAATACTTTGAATTCCTCCAAGACACCAACGTTTTCAATTTGATTTTATACTTCCTTTTTTCCTTTCACATAGGGGATAAATATATTGTAGTCATCTAAACATTAACACCATAATTTCTTCCTCACAGATATAGACATTTAAGTCTAAGGAGATTGAATGTTTTCCAAGAAAAAGGCAGTGAGCTGAAAGACAAACCTAAATATGCCCATTCACTTGTGTATAGATTATTAGTCATAACAGCATATTATCAGAATTCTACAATGCAGTAGGTACTAGGGTTATAAAATGTTCTGATGAAGTCTATCATTTACTGGAGATAAGACACTAATTAATTATTTAATAGAGATAGATACTAATGCTATTCATGTCACCACTGAATGCAATAATGGCAATATGAATGAGTAGCATGGACCAGAAGGAAAGGTACACTGAAATGTACTGCATGGAGACAAGAGAGCCTTCATATTAGATTGGTGCAAAAGTAATTGTGATTTTTGCCATTAAATAGTAAAGGTAGTCCTTGGGCAAAAGCTTGAAGGACGATATTTAAGATAGCTAAAATAGCCACTTGTCCTGGTCCTGTTTTTTGTCAGCTCTGAGACCTTGAAACAAATCAATAATCTCTCTGGATTTCAGTTTCCTTACCAATAAAACGAGACAGATGTTTCAAACAATCACAGAGATTTGCAACATCACAGTTATGAATCTACTATTGGGGTATTTTCCAGAAATTGTACAATGAGTTACTAAACTAAAATCATAATTCATGTCTCTGGAACTTCCATATTTATGAAGCTAATTTCTGTCTTATTAAAGCCATACTCAAGAGACTATCAATAAGTAGCAATTCTCAGCATAATTTGGACTCATTTTGTTCTTTAATGCTTTAGAAAGCAACACTCTATATAAAATCTGGCCCATGAAACTCATGATGTTCACTATAAACTCACTACTATTTACGATTCTCCAACTACAGGGGCTGCCTTTCTGCCTCACAACTACTACACAAAGCACATTTCTCCCTCGGGACCTTTGCACTAACTCTCCCTCAGCCTGAAATGCTCTTGTTCAAATCTTTGCAGGTCTAGCTTTTTCTTGTCTCTACAGTCTGATGTCACATTGACTTGTTAGAAAGGTCTTTACTAACTATCTAACATATGGTTGCCAACATCCAACCTGGATCTCTCATTAATTAATGTTCCTGTTTAGTTTCTTTCAGAGAATGTACTGCTATCTAAACTTATCTTCCTCATTTATTTTACTATTTGTCTGTTTCCCCCAATAAAATAATGCAAGCAGGAATTGTTCACTACTGAACGTCTTGTTCACTGTGGAATATTCAAATGCCAGAAAGAATGCCTGGCTCTGAGTTGGCATTCAATGAAAGAGGGAGGTGGGGAGGAGATAAAGGAGGAAGGGACAAATCTACAAAGGAAACTTTGGAAAATCACCATATTGGAGGAATTATTTTCTCCTTAGTATCTGTTTATCCATTTCATTTCACCATCCAAAAGAAAATCAGTTATTCATGAAAGCAATCCCATAAAGTTTTGATGCCATGACTCAATATGGACAACTATTCATTTTCAACCATGAAATTCAATATGTTCAATGACACCTCAGGCTATACTAAAGCCAAAAAATAAAGTTGTTAAAGAATAGATAAATGGTATTGAGCTTATGAAAAGTTATTGCTCCTGAAGGAGTAAATGTTGCATTTTTATTTGTTTTACATGAAAAGTAACAATTTGTGTCAAAACTACATTTATAAGCCATTATAAAAAACAAAAAGCTGAAATAAGATGGTCAATTTTCTTTTCTATTTTCTTTGTCATTTCCACTGTATCTCATATCACTGACCACTTCCTCTTGTAAATTGCCTTCTTTGTTTCAAGATATTATTTTCTTGTCATTTCATTTTCTTTCCACCTATATAACTGTTTGTTTGTTTTTTTTTTTTTCCATTCTTGTTCCTGAACTCAGCTTCCTCTACCACCCTTCAAAGACCGGTGCTCCTCAAAATTTCTATCCACAAAATCTGTTTGGCCAATTTTACTCACATCTTTAATTTCACATTTGAGCTGATGATCCTCAAATATGTACATTTAGCACAGACCTTTCTCATTGGTTTCTTTATTCATAAATCTACTTGCCCTCTAGGTATTATCACTTGCATCTTTCATTGAAATCTAACCTTGAGATTTATGAGTCTGGGTACTTAACAAACCATTGTATAAAGTTTACTGTATACTCAACATTGTTCAAGCACTTTAATAAATATTAACTCATTTAATTTTTTAAAACCTCTATGAAATATGTACTATTATTATTTCTACCTTGGAGATAAGGGTACTGAGACACAGCTAGTTCATATAACTTGCCGAGGGCCATTCAACTAACAGAGTGAGGAAAGGGCACTCATTCTTGGCATCCCCATTGACCCAGATCTCCCAACCCGAAACCTTGGATATATCCCAAACAACTCCTCCTTGCCTCAGATCAAAATTATCACTAGGTTCTAGTGATTTTTACCCCCCCAATGTGTCTCTAATTCATTCTTTCCTCTTTAACTCCTGTTAAAGAGTAAACCTTAGTTCACTCCCTTACAATTCCTTTCCTAAAACATCTCAGTAGACTTCTCCCTTTTCACTGTGTCCCTTTTAAGTGCATTCTCTACACTTCCAGCACTAATTTTTCCAAGAATAAATATAATCATGTCACTTCCTTACTTAAAACTATCCAGTGACTACCCACTGCCTTCATAGGAAAATCCAAACTCCTTAGCATAGTATATCAGGTCAACCACCATTTCATACAAAGTCGGCTATCCAGACATACTCATTCCCTGCAGTTTCCCGAAAGTATAATGCTATCTAAAATATGTACCTGTTCACAGGTCTTCCTTTATCTTTAAGCTCCCTCTAGGTTGGAAGACATGACCCTTCCAATCATGTTTTTACTCATTTGTCACACCATTTTATTGAGACATCTCTTGAAAATTCGGGTTCATGATTTCTGTTTCTATATGCCCAGTATCCCCCATGGTACTTGGTACACAGTAGGCACTGAGTAAACCCATGATAAATGAAAGAATGAACACACATGTGTAATTCTTTAAGCTTATCTTAAGTGTTTTATCAGGCTAATGAGACAAGCAGTGAACAAAGAATGAAATTGAGTTTGGCATTTGTGATGCAGCTGTAGCCCTCTAAGCAAAGCTTTGATCTTGAGCTTCCTTTCTAATGCTAGCATTCTATGATTCAACTCTATTAAAAGTCCATTGATACCTTTGCCAGCACCAGCTGCCTTAAAAGCAGGACCACCAGCTGGGCGTGGTGGCTCATGCCTATAATCCCAGCACTTTGGGAGGCCAAGGCAGGTGGATCACGAGGTCAGAAATTCGAGACCAGCCTGGCCAACATGGTGAAACCCTGTCTCTAATAAAAATACAAAAATTAGCTGAGCCAACATGGTGGCGGGCGGCTGTAATCCCAGCTACTTGGGAGGCTGAGGCAGGATAATTACTTAAAACTGGAAGGCAGAGGTTACAGTGAGCTGAGGTCGCGCCACTGCACTCCTGCCTGGGCAACAAGAGCAAAACTCCATCTCAAAAAAAAAAAAAAAGCAGGACCACCAGAAAATATAATTCTACAATGTTGGGACTTGGATCAAATGGTATCAGATAGCAGGCATACACTGGCAGCACTCTGTGCCAATGTCCAAATCTATTAAGTTTATTTACTAACTAGTCTTATTATCTGTTTCATGTTGGGATTTCTTTAGGGTGTGGTAAAACTGGACAGATGGGTTGAAAGTCTTCCTTCAGGCATAATACACATAGGATTGGGCAGATGGGCTCCAATAACCAACCTTTAGGCCTGGAACACATGGATGAGGCAAGGAGAAAAAGAATACACCACTATCTAGTGAGGGGTAAAAAATAGAATTGGGAATGGAGAAATTTTTTAATGAGACCTGAAATATATAAAGTAAAACTGGAAAGTGGCACAGTGTCACTTACCTTCAAAGGTACAAATTTTTCAGGCAGCAAGCTACATATTATAGTAATAAGTGACCTTAGAAATCCAAATATAACTTACCGAAAAAAGAGATCAGTCTTTGCAATAGAAGATATCAACTGGAAATAAGTTTTATAGTAACAAGAACAGGGTTCAATGTTATTTAATATTTCTCAATTAATTAATGAGGATTTTACACAATGTTAAACAAATGGGCAAATGATAGTAATCTGTGAGGAAAAGACCAGACTTCAAGAGAATATCTCCAGTGTAGAAAGATGAACTGAAATAATTAAATGAAGAGATGGGTAAACAGTATTGCCATTAGATTCCCTCAAAACCCAAGAGAAAACAAAATAAGCCCAACACAACTGTACAATGTAGAGATATGTATTTGTGGCAGCACAAATAAAAAGAGCAGGAATCAGAGTCAACAATGTAGTTGGCAGGACTAACAGCATGACCTGGCTGGATAAAGAAGTCAGTTTAATATTTGGCTTTATTAACAGAAGAATCATATCTGTTCTGATAGCTGGAAGCTGTGCTGGAGAGCTTTTGTTGACACCTCCATTTCCAAGCTCTGTGCTTCTCCACTCTACCCAGTGCCCCAGGATGTGGCTGACCTTTGTGTACTGCATCAAGTTCTCCTTTACTCTGACTTCCAGTCGGATGTGGCCAAATGGTAGCACAAGCAGAAGACAGGAGGGAAGCAAAAGAATGAGATAAGACTGTTTATTCCTGGAGTTCCTTCCTTGTACTGGGTGAATCCCAACCATACAAAGGCCATGCCTCTGGGGTGATCTGACAACCATCTCTAAACCTTTCTCTTTATCTCTGGGTTCCTGTAACATTCTTTCCTCAGTCCTTTATGGCAAGAGGTAGTAAGGATAAGTGGCTTTACTAGCCTTAGGGTATACCTCATCCCATTTGGATCTTTGTAAATCATTCCTTTCTTTAAATCCCTTCAAACTGTCTAATGCTTATGACATACATTTTCTGTGGGCACCCTGGCTGATAAACATTTATTGAACACCTACCATATACCAAGCATTTCCTGTGAGCTGTTATGTTTAATATCTCTCTGAGGAAGATTCTACTGTTATCCTACATACGTTGCAGATGAAGAAATGAAGGTGCCCAGAGGTTGACTTGCTGAAGGTCAAACAACCAATAGGTGGCCAAGGTGGATTTGGTCCCTCCACCATCTGACTTAGAGCCCATTCTGTTAACTGCTATACTCGTTTCATTCTGTTCAGAATAGGCAGATCCCACCTGGGAATAGTTCTTTCTCCCTGGCTTTCAGAGGAATTAAACAAAACAAAGTTGTGTTTAGAGGCAATGCCAGCAAGAAAGAGGGAATCTCATAATAATCTATAGGAAATGGGGTGTACAAATTTGTAAAATTTTTCTGAAAAGCAATTTGGCAGCATGTATTAAAAACCTTTAAAAAATGTTCTTATCCTTAGGCCCATTAATTTCATGTTTAAAAGTCCATCCTAAGGAAACGAAGATATGAATAATGATTTAATTATTGAATGTTCATTGCAGAGTGAGTTACAAGGACAAAAATCTGAAATATCTTAGATGTTCAACAAGAGAAAAATGGCTAAATTATTATACATGCATGCATATCTATATATTCCCATATATTATATAACGTTGCAGAAATTCTTTATAGGATCAAAAAAAGTCAAAGTATATGCCCTACATTTTGAAATATATGTGTGTGTGTGTGTGTGTGTGTATGTGTAAGAAAATAAATGATTTTGAGATAAAACACCAAAATATTAATTGTGGTTATATTTGCACTTGGAAATATTTGCACTCGGAAACTTTGAGTGATCACTTCATTTCCACCATATAATTCTCTTTGTTTTCCTATATTTGCAGTTTTGTACCATACACTAAAAAAAAAATACTTAAAACAGCAATAACTATGAACCATGGTTATACTGTATGACCTAAAACAGAAAAGATTCAAGAAGATGTGAATGAAGTGCTATAGAATTAAAAGGAGTATGATACTTGTCCTGAATGGCTCAAGAGGAAGAGCCTGAACCTATGGAAATTGGAGGAAGATAGACTTTAGCTTAATGGAACAAAAAGAATTCTAATAGGACTTTAAATAGTGGGAACAGGTTGCCTTGAAAGGTTTTGATTTTTTTGTCACTGGAAGTATTTAAGAAAAGGATTGACCATATTTTTTCAGAAATCTTTTTACAGTGACTTAACCTTTGTTCAGGTAATTAGATCTAGAATTTTCTCCCAACAGAGAATCTAAAATTTTCATGCTACCTAACAACGATATCTAAATATTTCCTTACCACTAGAGATATATTTCTTTGGAATATGATATGATTTTTTTCTGGGAATTCTCTTTTAATCTTCTTCCTGGGGCAAAGTAGAATGCCTTACTAAAGTTCTAAAGTAGTTCCTTTGGAGACAGGGTACATGTCTTTTCAGCATTTATACCCATCGCTTACAACAGTTCTAAGTATAGAGTCTACCCATAACATTTCAGGTTTTTTTAATTAAGTAAGCCAAATCTGGTTAATACACTACCCCAGATCCATTCCATTCTGCCTGTCCTGGGGCCCCAGTAACATGATCCGCTTCCCAGCAAGAGGAGCCTCATCTCCTGGCACCTACTGATTCTCTGGTCCTTCCACTAGCTACCCAGGGAGCCATAAAAATAACAAAGTCAGAGGAGTTAATGGTGTGGAATGGGCCAGGTGAGATGCTTGCCTTCTCCTCACTACCTCCCCCATATTGTCCCAAGATATGGAGGTTCTAATAAGGCTTCTCTCAAGATATCCCACATAACCAAGCAAACCAAGCATGCTTCTTCAAGAAGCTATGACTACCTTGTATTTGCTTTCCCTCACTTTCCTCCTCACTTTTCTTTTTCCTTCATTCTCACGTCTTTGGGATTATTAGTCCCAGTAAAGTGCTAGCACATAGCTTTGCTTTCAAGTATATTTTCTCAGGAAATTGTTAAGACAGCAATTGAAATTTTATTGTGAGTTAGTTGATCAGATGATATCAAATCCATCCTATGATATCTTCTGAAAGAGTGAGTTAAAGGCATATTCTGACACAAAGAAAACCTACTGGAAGACTTGATCTGTAGCCTGGAGGAGGTAAAAAAAAAAAAAATAGCCCTGGAATGAGCAGCAGCAGGCGGACCAGAAACAGCCTGATAGTGCATGGGCATGAGAGAATGACCAATACAAGCCACCTGTGACCACGTGTAAAGCTTGCCAAAGAGTAACTTTACTAGTACACTCACTACTACCTTAACCCTCCCCAGACTCTGTTAAGCAACCTGCTTGATGATACCATTTGTTTCCCAGAGCCCCTTCTCACAGAGTATAATTCCCAATATGCTTGCAATCCTTGGGCCTTTACTCACCAACTTTCAGCTCCCCTCCTGCAATGACCATGCATGCCACACTCAGAACATTGCTTCTGTCCACAGGGAAGTCTAAGGTACCCATCACATACAGCCCTTTGAAGAATGGAAGATCTGTATCCACGAGGACAGTTCTGTCTGTGGAAGAAAAAGAAATTGCTCAGATATGTCACAAAAACAAGAATTACGTCTTTTATTCTAGGATTCTCCCAGCAGTTTGGGAGCTGCATACAGTGTTATCTAAACCAGAACAGGTATAGCAACTGGAAGAATGAATAGTCTGCCAAAGGCTAGGCCTTACTGAACAGGAAAATCAGTTCTGATTGATAAATGCTACCATTGCTTAACACACCACATTCATGGACAAAATGCACTACTTATACACCAAACAGCAGCCTTGAGTCTACTGCAGTGGAAACACACAGCTCGAATGAGCTCCCTACCCTTTGTTCCTGTATCTTCACTTTTGGTTCTAGCTTCAGGGATATACAGAGCAGTAGACATGACATTGGCCTCTGAAGGCAGACTACTTGGATATGAATACCAATTCTGCTACTTACTAGCTGTCTAGGCAAATAACTTTATCGCTCTGTGCCTCAGTTTTCTCATCTGTGGAATGGGAATAATACTAAAAATAACTGTTTTGTTCATAGGACTTTTGTGAGGGTTAAATGAGTTAATAGATTGAAAATGCTTATACAATATTAGTAAGCTGTATCTAATTCCCTAAGTCCCATTATGTAAGGCAAAGTACATGGTGCATGCTTAATAAATACTTGATGTTATTATTTTTACTGTTGTCCCTTAGCTTGCCAGGCTTATAGAGCTTACTGGAAAATTTAAAATCATTATGTTTTATTTCCCCTTTCATAAAAGCAGTCTTCATATAACTTCAGAAGAAATAATCATAGCTTTTGCCTGAGATTTACTATAGAGTAATATACAAATACAACACTTTCATTTAAAACAGTATTTCATGTATGCCAAAGTGTTGTGTTACTTTTTGAAATTTAGCAGTAATTCAACACTAATTAGTGACATAAAATAAAGATTTTTGCTTAAATTTCTAGTGCCATAATCACCAACACATGTAAAGATTTATAAGGAATTATTTTGTTAATATAATCTCATCTCTCATTCTAGGAAACAGTGCACTTGCCCTTCTAAAGGATATGCCCAAGCAAATTAACTTGTCATGAGTTGTCTTTCCTAGCCCCTCCCTGCTTCCTGCATTATAAGAATGGCCATGCCCTCCTGTGGCAGAGACTATAGAGTTGTAAACCAACCATTTCTCTTGTTTTCCTAAGTTCACAGACTACGGTTTCCACCTCCTTTGCAGGTAGATGAAGTCATGTGACTGAGTTGTAGCCAATAAAATGTGGGAAGAATTAAAGTATGACATCTCTAGGCCTGGTCCATTAATTCTGTATGCCTTTTCCCTCCCCTCTTCTCTCAGTTAGATGTAGAGCAGTGGTTCTCAAAGTATGGTCCTATCCCATCAGGATGCAAAGCAAGCATTAGTTCTGCTAGCAAGATATTCTCTCTCCTCACTGGCTCCACCACTCTCCCTAGGGAAACAACCTCTCCCTTTTACACTTCAGTGACACACTGTACATGCATCTATCAGAGTACCGAGACACATTATTCAAATTATATACATACACTATTGTATGTGAGGAAGTAACTGTCACTGGGCTGGTCCTCAGTGTGATTATGACTTCCTCTCCCACTCTGACTTCCTTAAGTGAAGAGATCATTCTTTTTCTTTTTAAATTCCTAGTGTTTTTTTCAATGCTGAAGATAAAGACACTAAATAAATGTCGTCCAGATCTGTTGAGTTTAATCCCCTACATACCTTAAATTCAAGAGCTCATTGGTGACTGGTACAAAATGAATGATCAAGCTAAACAGATAAAAATAAATATATATCTTACTCTCATCTCTGGCACTTTTCAAAATATTCAAATAAAAGAGTGAAGTACCTAGAGAATGTTCTAGGTTTAGCATACATTTTATGGGTTCATAACTTTAAGAATTATTTGAAGCAAAACTTGTAAAAAACAAGAGGGCTTTGCCTCTAATTTATTTACTTATTTATTTAATTTTCATCTTTCATTTTAAATTCAGGGATACATGAGCAGGATGTGCAGGTTTGTTAACACAGGTAAACTTGTGCCAGGGTGACCTGCTGCACAGATCATGCCATCACTCAGGTATTAAGCCCAGAACCAATTAGCTATTCTTCCTGATCCTCTTCCTCCTCCCACCCCCTGCCCTCTGACAGGCCCCAGTGTGTGCTGTTCCCTGCCTTGTGTCCATGTGTTCTCATCACTTAGCTCCCACTTACAAGCAAGAACATGTGGTATTTGGTTTTCTGTTCCTGTGTTAGGTTACTAAGGATAATGGCCTCCAGCTCCATCCATATCCCTGCAAAGGACATTATCTCATTCCTTTGTATGGCTGCATAGTATTCCATTATATCCATGTACCACATTTTCTGTATCCAGTCTATCATTGATGGGCATTTAAGTTGATTCCATGTCTTTGCTATTGTGAATAGTGCTGCAATGAACATATGTGTGTATGTGTCTTTAAAACAGAATGGTTTCTATTCCTTTGGGTATATACCCAGTAATGGGATGCTGGGTCGAATGGTATTTCTGCCTCTGAGTCTTTGAGGAATCGCCACACTATCTTCCACAATGATTGAACTAATTTACACTCCCACCAACAGTATAAAAGCATTCCTTTTGCTCTACAACCTTACCAGCATCTATTTTTTGATTTTTTAATAATAGCCATTCTGACTGGTATGAGATGATATCTCATTATGGTTTTGATTTGCATTTCTCTAATGATCAATGATGTTAAGCTTTTTTTCATATGTCTGTTGGCTGCATGTATGTCTTCTTTTGAGAGGTATCTGTTCATGTTCTTTGCCCACTTTTTAATGGGGTTGTTTTTTTCTTGTAAATTTAAGATCCTTATAGATGTTGGATATTAGACATTTGTCAGATGCATAGATTGCAAAATTTTTCTCTCATTCTGTAGCTTGATTACCCTGATGATAGTTTCTTTTGCTGTGCAGAAGCTCTTTAGTTTAATTATATCCCATTTGTCAATTTTTGCTTTTGTTGCAATTGCTTTTGGCATCTTATCATGTTATCTTCGCCTGTGCCTATGTCCTGAATGGTATTGCCTAGGTTTTCTTCCAGGGTTTTTATAGTTGTGGGCTTTACATTTAAGTCTTTATTCCATCTTGAGTTGATTTTTGTATATAGTTTAAGAAAGGGGCCTAGTTTCCATTTTTTTGCATATGGCTAGCCAATTCTCCCAGCATCATTTATTAAACAGGAAATTCTTTCCCCACTACTTGTTTTCTGAGGTTTGTCAAAGATGAGATGGTTGTAGGCGTGCAGTCTTGTTTCTGCCTTCTTTTTCTGTTCCATTGGTCTATGTGTCTGTTTTGTACCAGTACCATGCTGTTTTGTTATGCTATTTGGTTACTGTAGCCCTGCAGTGTAGTTTAAAGTTGGGTCATGTGATGCCTCTAGCTTTTCTCTTTTTGCTTAGGATTGCCTTGGCTATTCGGACTTTTGTTTGGTTTTATATGAATTTTGAAATAGTTTTTACTAATTCTGTGAAAAATCTTAATGGTAGTTTAAGGGGACTAGCAATGAATCTATAAATTGCTTTAGACAGTATGGCCATCTTCATGATATTGATTCTTCCTATCTATGAGCATGGAATATTTTTTCATTTATTTGTGTCATCTCTGATTTCTTTGAGCAGTGGTTTGTAGTTCTCCTTGAAGAGGTCCTTCACTTTCCTTGTTAGTTGTATTCACAGATATTTTATTCTTCTTGTGGCAGTTGTGAATGGGAGTTCATTTGTGGTTTGGCTCTTGGCATGTCTATAGTTACTGTATAGAAATGCTAGTGATTTTTGCACATTGATTTTGTATCCTGAGACTTTGCTGAAGTTGCTTATCAGTTTAAGAAGCTTTTGGGCTGAGACAATAGGGTTTTCAAGCTATAGGATCATGTCATCTGCAAACAAAGATATTTTGACTTCCTCTCCTCCTATTTAAATATGCTTTATTTCCATCTCTTGCCTAATTGACCTGGCCAGAACTTCCAATACTACCTTGAATAGGAGTGGTGAGAGAGAGCATCCTTGTCTTGTGACAGTTTTCAAGGGGAGTGCCTCTGGCTTTTGCCTATTCAGTAGAATATTGGCTATAAGTTTTTCACATATGCCTTTTATTATTTTGAGGTATATTTCTTCAATACTTAATTTATTGAGAGTTTTTAATTTGAATGTATGTTGAATTTATCAAAGGGCTTTTCTGCATCTATTGAGATAATCATGTGGTTTTGGTCTTTAGTTCTGTTTGTGTAACGAATCACATTTACTGATTTGCATATATTAAACCAACCTTGCATTCCAGGCACGAAGCCTACTTGATCATGCTGGATAAGCTTTTTGATGTGCTGCTGGATTCAGTTTGCCAGCATTTTGTTGAGAATTTTTGCATTGTTGTTCATCAATAATATTGGCCTGAATTTTTCTTTTTGTCATATCTCTGCCAGGTTTTGGTATCAGGATGATGCTGACCTCATGGAATGAGATAGGAAGGAGTCCTTCCTTTTTAATTCTTTGGAATAGTTTCAGTAGAAATAGTACCAGCTCTTCCTCATAACTCTAGTAGAATTCAACTGTGAATCCACCTGGTCCTGGGATTTCTTTGGTTGATAGGCTATTTATTACTGCCTCATTTTCAGAATTCATTATTAATCTATTCAGGGATTCAATTTCTTCCTGGTTCAGTCTTGGGAGGGTGCATGTGTCCAGGAATTTATCCATTTCTTCTAAATTTTCTGCTTTATGTGCAAGAGGTGTTTATAATATTCCCTGAGGGTTGTTTGTGTTTCTCTGGGGTCAGTGGTAATATCCCCCTTGTTGTTTCTGATTGTGTTTATTTCAATCTTCTCTCTTTTCTTCTTTATTAATCTAGCCAGCAGTCTATTTCATTAGTTTAAAAAAAAAAAAAGAAAGAAAAAAAACAGCTCCTAGATTGTTGATTTTTTGAAGGGTTTTCATGTCTCTATGTCCTTCAGTTCAGCTCAGATCTTGGTTATTTCTTGTCTTCTGCTAGCTTTGACATTTATTTGCTCTAGGTTCTCTAGTTCTTTTAGTTGTAATGTTAGATTGTTAACTTGAGATCTTTCTTGCTTTTAGATGTGGGCATTTAGTGCTATAAATTTCCCTCTTCATGCTGCTTTAGCTATGTCCCAGATATTCTGGTACAGTATATCTTCATTCTCATGAGTTTCAAATAACTCTTTGATTTCCACCTTCATTTCACTATTTACTCAAGGGTCATTCAGGAGAAGGAGAAGGTTGTTCATTTCCATGGTGTTGTGTGGTTTTGAAGAGACCTTTTTTTTTTTTTTTTTTGAGACAGAGTCTCATTATTCTGTTGCCCAGGCTGGAGTGCAGTGGTGTGATATCAGCTCACTGCAACCTCTGCCTCCTGGATTCAAGTGATTCCCTTGCCTCAGCCTCCCGAGTAGCTGGGATTACAGGCATCTTCCACCATACCTGGATAATTTTTGTATTTTTAGTAGAGACAGGGTTTCAGCATGTTGCCCAGGCTGGTCTTGAACTCCTGACCTCAGGCAATCCACCCACCTCAGCCTCCCAAAGTGCTGGGATGACAGTCATGAGCCACCACACCTGGCTTTGAATAGATTTCTTAATCTTACATTCTAATTTGATTGTGCTGTGGTCTGAGAGACTGTTATTATTTCAGTTCTTCTGCATTTGCTGAGAGTGATTTACTTCCAATTATATGATCAATTTTAAAGTAAGTGCTATGTGGTAATGAGAAGAATGTATATTCCTTTGTTTTGGGGTGGAGAGGTCTGTAGATATCTATCAGGTCCACTTTATCCAGAGTTGAGTTCTGGTCCTGAGTATCTTTTTTAATGTTCTAAATTATCTGTCTAAGATTGTCAGTGGGGTGTTAAAGTCTCACGCTATTATTGTGTGGGAGTCTAAGTCTCTTAGAAGGTCTCTAAGAACTTGCTCTATGAATCTGAGTGCTACAGTATTGGGTGCATATATATTTAGGATAGTTAGCTCTTCTTGTTGAATTGAACCCTTTACCATTATGTACTGCCCTTGTCTTTTTTCATTTTTGTTGGTTTAAGTACATTTTGTCAGAAACTAGGATTGCAACCCCTGCTTTTTTTCTGTTTTCCATTTGCTTGGTAAATTTTTCTTCTTTCCTTTATTTTGAACCTATGTGTGTCTTTGTATGTGAGATAGGACTCTTGAAGACAGCACACTGATGGGTCTTGGTTCTTTATCCAGCTTTAAAAGACTCTGTGTTTTTTAATTGGGACATTTAGCCCATTTATATTTAATGCTAGTATTGATATTGTGTGTATTTGATCCTGTCATTATGATGCTAGCTAGTTATTTTGCAGACTTGTTTACGTGATTGCTCCATAATGTCACTGGTCTATGTATTTCAGTTTTTGTAGTGACTGGTAATAGTTTTTCATTTTCATATTTAGTGTTTCCTTCAGTTCTTGTAAGGCAGATCTGGTGGTACTAAATTCCCTCAGCATTTGCTTATCTGAAAAGGATCTGATTTCTCTTTTGATTATGAAGCTTAGTTTGTCCAGATAAGAAATTCTAGGTTGGGGGCCAGGTGCGATGGCTCATGCCTGTAATTCCAGCACTTTGGGAGGCCAAGGCAAGTGGATCACTTGAGGCTAGAAGTTCAAGACCAGCCTGGCCAACATGGCAAAATCCTGTCTCTACTAAAAATACAAAAATTAGCCAGGCATGGTGATGCATACCTGAAATCCCAGCTACTTGGGAGGCTGAGGTACAAGAATTGCTTGAACCTGGAAGATAGAGGTTGCAGTGAACTGAGATCACACCACTGCACTCCAGCCTGGGTGACAGAGCAAGACTCCATCTCAAAAATAAAATAGAAAGAAATAAAAAGAAATTCTGTGTTGGAATGTCTTTTCTTTAAGAATGTTGAATATTTGCCCCCAATCTCTTCTGGCTTACAGTGTTTCCATTAAGAGGTCTGTGGTTTGTCTGATGGGCTTCCCTTTGTAGGTCACCTGGCCTTTCTCTGGCTGCCTTTAATATTTTTGCTTTCATTTTGACCTTGGAGAATTTGATGATTATGTGTCTAGGGAATGATCTTCTCATACAGTATCTTACTGGGGTTCTCTGCATTTCCTGAATTTCAATGTTGGCTTGCCTAGCTAGGTTGGGGAAGTTTTCCTGGATGATATCCTAAAATATATTTTCCAAATTGGTTCCATTCTCCCTGTCTCAAAGCAAGAGTTTTAAACAAATTGATTTTTATCTGTTCCAACCTATAGCACATTCAACCAATATTCAGCTATTAAACCTGATTGTACAAAACGATAAAATTTGTTGAACTAATGCTAACTCTCATCCACAGAGTACTCACACATACACATAAAAGTATGATAGTGGTGCTTTTAGATGTATTTATCAGCTAAAATATGATAAGTACATGAAGTTTAAATTATACCCCTTTTAGAAAAAATGGTTCCTTTTAATTGCCCTACCAACTCCAAATGTACCAACAAATTTCCCACAAATCACACAAAGACTATTATAACCACTTGAGAACAGGAATGCAGCTGATGTTCTCACTTTTATTTTCTCAGGACCTAGAAGAATAATATTTATCTCATAATAGATGATCCAAAATAACACCACACACACACACATGCATAAGTAAACATGTGTGTGCACATGCATAAATTCCAATAGTTATCAGAGGAAAAGTATAGAATGAAGATAAGAAGAGAAACATTAGTCTTATTTCTTTTGGTGCCACACTTTTCACTTTGAAATTCCCTGGATTCACCTCCCCACTTTTTCTTATTTATTCCTTTTCTTTCCTATAATGTGACAAATCTTGATGGGTGTTAGGAATTTAAAGATGAGCGAGTCATGTTTCCCACCATCAGATGAAGACAGGTATATATACGAATAAATAATGTGATATACTTGAAATGATGACATACTTTTTAATTATATGGGGGTTAACTCTGTTTTTATTCCCAGATGCTTCAAACTAGAGTCTACCAATGTGTCTCTTATAAGAAAATTCTGCTAAAATAAAATAAGCACATAGCATACAGAGATTTTCATAAAGGAATTCTCCTTGTATCACAATAATAAAGATTTCAGATAGTTACATGAGCAAAAGAATTCACCCTAATGTAGCCTCCAGAGCAGATCAGCTGCAAGTCTAAATTGATCAGTTCTCAGCTACAATGACACTTGCAGAGGATTTCTCTTTTTTCCAGGAGTCAAAAGCTGGCATCTATGTGCCACATTTTCTAGAAGTAACATCCTTTCCATAAAATTACTCAAGATATTTCAGAGCAATCACTCAGAAATAGTTATGTATACAACTCACATAATAATATACGGGATGGACCACCTCTAATTTAAGTGTGTTCCAGTGCTTTCCACCCCGTCCTGCCTTGGCTACAGATATTCCACCCTATTCTGTCAGTGACCAATCTATCCTACTTGAGAGAATGAGCACTGGCATATGGAGGGAACCATCTGGAATTTCTGTTGCTCAATGGGTGGCTGATGGGGGAGCTGATCTGGAAAGAGGCTCCAAAAAGAATTAATGAGTTCCAGATGTAATTAAAGACTGCTTTTCCCCCCAAAGGGGCTCAGGACTAGCCATGGGGTGGTGCCTCTTGGTTCCGAATTACACCCTTTAACCACTTGTTCATCCATCAAGCACTAAACACCACCATCTTTATCCTTTTGCGTTTTGCCAAGCAGTGTTTTGGCTTTTTGGTCTTTTTTTTTCCTGAAAGTGTTCTATTTTTACAATTAGAACACTAAAGCTTTAAAAATAATATCTGGAAAGTTAACAATAAGGAGAAACCCCTGAATTTTTCCATGCACCAAATGCAACAACAACAAAAAAAAAAGACTCGGAGTTTTATTAGAAATGCATTAAGTAGCCTCAAGACCAGAAAACCTGAGCCAGACTGAAAGACAGATGTCTCTGAAAGAGGGGTGGGGCTTCTTTTGTATCAAGAACAATTTGACTACCACAGTTACAAAGCATTCCATATAAGTTCAACACTAGATTTAAACTCACTTTTTTTCCCAGCAAAGTTAGGGAATCAAGGTCACTATTGTGTAGCATTCCAAGGGTCTGACACTTGTCTAAATCCTGTAGAAATGAGATCAAGGGCAAAGGGCACAGATCCTGGGAATAATGATGGGGTCACATGAACAGGCATAATTTAGGGCAGGCAGACCCACTGCTTGTATGGTATTCACTGTATCAGGCCCCATAACTTAGGTGGTGAAGACAGTTTCCACTACAACCCTGCTATTGTCAGGAAAGCAGCCTATACTGACTTTGGACACAGCTCAGACTTCTGAGGGAGAGCAATGGCATGCCAGGCAGAGCAGGACATACAAGGACTATTTGTGGGCTTGTTATTTTCCTGTACCTTCCATAATTAATGGGTTTTTTTTTTTCTACACTCAGCCTTGGCCCCTATATTTTCTATTAAATATGTGAACCAAAGGAAAAGTAAATTTTAAAGCCATTTGAATCACTACTAAATGATCTAATCTTCCTTTGTAGAAAGAAAATATTTTTAGCTCCAAAGTGACTACTTTAAATATACATTTTACACAATGATTGGTGATATTTTCTTTCTTTTGTGGTCTTGTTTAACTTTGGAGGCATCTAACAATTTATCTAAATAGTCTATCATAATTTATAAAGATGAATCATACATCCAAGGAAAGTATTCCTAAAATAGAATGGAAACTCTTATGCATAAATACTTCATAGAGATGAAAGATGAATATGATTGAAAATTAGTGTCAAGTAGACTAATTTACTGAGATGATGGTATTCAGTTCTCTGGAGTTCATTCTCTTATAGAAAAAGCTGAACAGAGATGTGCTAGAAGATAAGGATGCAGTCTTTCTATAACTAAACTCTTTCCAAAGAGTTGCTAGCTTTATAGTCTGCCTTTTTCATCAAATCCACACAGGTGGTTTCTTTATTCTACTCTGCCTATCATTTTTTTTCAAACTGGTCTTAAAAATAGGCAGAAGAAGCAGTTTCAAAGTGCCCAGAGGCACACGATTCAAGACTAAAAGCCAGTTTCCTAACACCTTGAAGAAAAACCATCTGCTGACCTGATTGTATGTGTGTGTGTGTGTGTGTGTGTGCGCGCGCGCGTGTGTGTGTGTGTGAGAGAGAGAGAGAGAGAGAGAGAGAAGAGGATGGGAGGGGAGGAAAGAAAAATAGCTCTTCTTACTCTCACTTCATGAGAAGAGTCCCATTTAAACTTTGGACAATAAATCCCCATCCCACTCCCCACATTCTTTCTGTGTCTTTTTCAATCACACACAGACATGCATAATTCCCATAGTAGAATAAACATTTTAAATTGTGATATTTTAATTGATCAATAAAATGTTTAACATACAATGTTTATTTCTTCCTCTAGTCTATACCATCTGTTCTTCAAAAATATTTTGAATCTGTTTAATAGGAAGGTTTTTAAGTAAAATTACCAACTGTATCAGATCAGTCCTCTGCATCCCAAATTCTGAAAGGAAAATACCAGAAGGTGCTGCTGTTTTCATAAAAATAGAAAAGATTCTGTGCCTTCTCTCATCCCAGGCTTTATTATTATTGTTTTAAATCCAGAGACAGTGCTGTTGTTCTCTTCATTAGACTTCAAAGAAATCAGAGTGGTTGACATGGCATTGCTATTTAAACCAAGGTCCATAGTTGTCACCTTGCTCAGATGGCTCAAGGCAAAAACAACAACAACGACAATCAAACAAACAAAAAACCTAGACCTTGCAATCCCCAGAAGACCTAAAAAGGAACAATATGCATTTTGATAAACTTTAGTTCTGATGTTAAACTACAGTTTGGCTTTATTCACGTAACTCTATTACCTCCATACATTGTTAATGAATTCCAACTAACACGAGGTTTGGGGATAAAATCCCTCTCCAATCCTGTAGCGAATAATGCTTAATATGTGAAGAGGCATAAACTGGCAACTCTCAGGTGATCCAATTATTAAATTTTTACATGTTACAGTTGGTTTGAAAGCCAAACTAAGCACTTATTTTCCTATGTGGGTTTTTGTTTTGACTTGTTTCCTTAAGAAGAATAATATGATCAATTTTTAGTAAATAAATATATTTTTTACTTTTACCCTGAATAGAAAAATATGAATATCTATGAAATAAGTGATTCATTCCTGAATGGTGCTGTTTAGGCAAAGGTCCAGATATCAAATACGTTTATTTCTCCCCATCAGGTCTTTTTTGAAAAATAAATCTTCTCTTTTTGTCTCTGCTTGACACTAGACAGGTCAATATATCCACAAAACTATGAGATTCTTTAATTTTTCTCAGTGTTATTGGCTTCTTTTCTTAAGTTCTCAATTGTTTCTTCGGCAGGAAAAGAAACCCAAAAGATTATTAAAATCTTAAAAATAAGATGCTTGTATCCTTTTTGTTTTTTAAACATACATATATCAATTATAATTGATGTTTAAGAGTTTAAAATATAGTATCTGACTAACAAATATTTAGTAAATAATCTATACTTTCTATTTTAATATCTTGTACCAAAATTTATATTTTCTGAACAAACCAATCTATGTGTTGTGCTCCTTAATTAATAAAGTGCTTATAGTTTATAAAGCACAAAATAACTTCTGTAGAAGTTGTTATTGTTTTCAACATTTTTATATTTTCCATATTTTTTGGAAAGTCCCAAAAAATTAAGTCCCTTAAAAGTCTTCTTGTAAATTCCAGTGAATTACATGTGTTCAAAGCAAGGAGTTCTTGCTTGGGGTTTCCAAAATATGTTATTTTCCACTTGAATTCAAATATTGTCCCAGAAATCATGAAGATTCCTAGAATGTTTATTGATAATTCTAAGTATTCTAACAATAATGTCTGGATTCTACAGCCTCTATCAAAAGTCCCAATACTCTAAAATATCTTTGTATGGTAAACATACTGAAATCCTTGTCCTTAGAGTTAATTCCTCTTTTTAATCCAAGGTGACTAGAAGACCCCAGGAGAAAAATAATATATAAAGAAAAGCTATTCTCACTGACCTATACATTTGTTCATCCATCCATTCATTCGCTTAGCAAATACTACCAAGTGCTTTGTCAGACACTGTGATATATGCCAAAGAAACAAACATAAATAAAACAAGTCTCCCACTTCACATAGAGAAGAAATTTTTTTTTTTTTTTTTTTTTCTGAGACAGAGTTTCACTCTTGTCACCCAGGCTGGAGTGCAATGGTGCGATCTTGGCTCACTGTAATCTCCGCCACCTGGGTTCAAGCAATTCTCCTGCCTCAGCTTCCCTAGTAGCTGGGATTACAGGTGCCCACCATCACGCCTGGCTAAATTTTTGTATTATTAGTAGAGATGGGGTTTCACCATGTTGGCCAGACTGGTCTCAAACTCCTGACCTCAGGTGATCTGCCAGCCTCAGCCTCCCAAAGTGCTGGGATTACAGGTGTGAGCTATGGGGTAATGAAATTGATGGGATGAGTTTTGGAAGAAGAAAGAAGTAAGATCTGAAGTCCTTTTAGTATTTGCTTCTGATACCCACCAAAATGATCATGGCAAAGCCCAGGCAACATTTCAAACTAAAAAAGACTATGTCTGTTTCTTCTTTCTTTCTAGCGCCCATCCATCTCTGATAAACTACGGTCCTCATTTGCTCCTAACTACCAAATGGCCAGAATCCCACTGATGCACACCCACCAACAGCCCACACATATGAAAGGTCTCAGTAGTTCTACAGTTCCAGTAATTTCTCAGTTGTGTCCCAAGTCCCTCCAGGCTTAACTCACTTATACATGACTAACTAGAGAAATAATACTTCATGGGGGTAACAGGAGAAATTAAGCAAAATTCCACATAAAAAAGTATTACAGTGCCTGGCACATAAAAGGCACTCAATTATCAGCTATCGCTTCCATATGCCCAACATGTAGCTTGGAGTACTTGCTCTATACCTGTCACTTCACTATTGTGTGAACCAAAGAAACACAGTTCCTGGCCTCATGAAATCACAAATTTTGTGGAGGAAATAAGACATTGATACACAATTGCAAAATTTACTGCATAGGCACAAACTCTGCAAATTGGCAAGAAGAAAAACACATAATACTATGAGAGTAACAGCGAGGGATCAAGGATGAAACAGCTGAGACCTAAAAAGCGAGGAGCAGTTAACTAGGTGTAGAGTTGCTCCAGAGAAAGGAGGCAGGAGAGATGAAAAGTCAGAAGTGGGAAAGAGCTCCATACATACAAAAGACTGAAAGGTGAGAAACGCAAATCAAAAATCACAATGAGATACCATCTCACACCAGTCAGAATGGCTATTATTAAAAAGTTAGAAAATAATAGATGCTGGTGAGGCTGTGAAGAAAAGGGACTGCTTATACACTGTTGGTGGGAATCCAAATTCGTTCAGCCACTGTGGAAAAAAAGTTTGGTGATTTCTCAAAGAACTTGAAATAGAACTACCATTAAAACCAGCAGTCACATTACTGAGTATATATCCAAAGGAGAATAAATCATTCTACCAAAAAGACACGTGCACTTGTAGGTTTATCACAGCACTGTTCTCAGTAGCAAAGACCTGGAATCAACCTACCTGCCCATCAATGGTGGATTGGATAAAGAAATTGTGGTACATATATACACCATGGAACACTATGCAGCCATAAAAAAGAATAAAATCATGTTCTTTGCAGCAACATGGGTGCTGCTGGAGGCCATTATCTTAAACGAATTAACACAGGAACAGAAAATCAAATACTACATGTTCTCACTTATAAGCGGAAGCAAGCATTGGGTACACATGGACATAGAGATGAAAACAACAGACACTGGAGACTGCTAGACAGGGAAAGAAGAGACGAAAGGCTGAAAAGCTACCTATTGGGTGCTATGCTCACTATCTGGGTGAAAGAAAGGATTCATTCATATCCCAAACTTCAGCATCATGTAATACTTACATGTAACCAACCTGCACATGTACCATCTCAATCTAAATGAAAAGTTGAAATTATATTTTTTTAAAAAGACTGAAAAGC